>NC_046665.1:112286216-112289648 GCF_010883055.1 Belonocnema kinseyi | reverse complement strand
TCGACTCGGGATACTTATAAGATACTACCATGATTTTTTCAGATTTTTTGGTCCAAAAATAAATTAGGCCAAAAACCGGCCTTACCGACCCTCCCCTTTTAAATTAAAAATATCAATTTTCAATTTAAAAAATACATTTATTTTTTTAAGCAGTATAGTTAAAGTTCTCAGCAAAGAAAGGCATTTTCTACATAAATAGTTACATGTTTAACCAAAAAGATGAATTTTCTACACCTTGAATTTAAATTTGATTGAATTTTCAACAAAAAATTACTTTCCAACAATATTTTGGAATTGGATTACAAATTAAATTCATTTTATAGTTCATAGTTAAATTCTTAAATAAAATCATAGATTTTCAACGAAGATGATTCGTCATCAATTTTGAACAAAAAATAATGATTATAATTTTCAACAAAAAAGAACAACTTTTAAACAAAACAAAATTCTATCAAACAAGATGAATTTTTAACAAAATACCTGAATTTCCGAATTAAAATAATAAATGTACAATCCAAAATGGAATAGTTGAATCTTTAGTTAAAAAATAAATTAAAAAAATAAAACAAAAAAACAAAAAGGATACATTTTCGAACAAAAGATTGATTTTCTAATAAACAAGACGAATTTTTAAGAAAACACATAAATTTTCCACTAAAAATTAAATTAAATTAGAATCCAAAATAGAATAGTTATATTTTAATTTTTAAAAATTGATTTTTAATCATAAGAATTTTTAACAATATAGTTCAATTTTTACCAAACAAATTAATTTGTTATCAAAATAGTTTAATTTTCAATTCCAAAATATGAATATTCAACACAAAAATTTGAATTTTCAACCAAGAAAGGACATTTTACAAAATTCTTGAATTTCCTACCAATGAAATTAATTTTATAGTTCATAGTTAAATTTTTTACCAAAATCATACATTTTAAACGAAGAGGACATTTTGATACAGAAAAAGACGAATTTTCAGGAAAATACATCAATTTCAACTAAAAATTTTAATCAGTTAGGAAAAATTAATTTTCAATGGCAAAAAAAAACCACAAATTTTCAACAAAATAGTTGAAAACTTTCGAGAACAAGGCTGGATGTTCATCCTTGACTCTTTAAATGATTTGATTGATCATTTTTAATTTCAAGGTCGACTGACAATCAATAGGAAACTTTTTTAAAAATATTTATCATACGAAATTGAATTTCAAATAAATATTTTTAATAATTTTTGATATCTCATAAATTTATTCATAAAATGTTATAAATTGACAAAAATTGAAAATCCCATATATAAAAGTTAAAAAGCTTCACTTTCCTGTTGGTTTTACTCTGCCTTCAATGCACTTTTTCTCTATTTTGGTTTTATCCAGTTTTTGGAATTTTGAACATTTTGTAGCACACCTTTCAGAATTTTTCATATTTGCTTGTGTATTTTGGTTACGGGCTTGCTAAAGTCGTTCATAAATACGCAAACAAAATTATTATTAAAAATATTTGTTAAGATATTTTCTTTAAATTAAAAAGGTGAATAATGTTGCTGTTGAAATAAAAAGATAATATAAATAAATGAAATAAGTTAAAAATAATTGAATAAATACAAATAATAAAATAAATAAGTAAAAAAGAATAAAATACGGTTACTGTCTCTCACCCCTCGATACAATATTCTTTTAGGTGGATTTTTATTTTCATAGAATTTACCGGACCAATGTTCTTGTTCTTTCCACCAAATACGATGATATTCATTAGTCAACAATTGCTCTATGCATGATTTTTCGCTGGTCCTATTTTCAATGTCATAAATTTATTTCCTGTTTTGCCTAAAATATTTTAATATTGTCTTACTTTTCATAGGATGGAATGAAAATTTTCGTGTTTGTAAAGTCAGAGGATATAATATTGTCTGGATTTTTGATAGGAGTAGCAGGTGTCCATGTTGGAAGAGATTTTTTTTTACTCATTCCAATGAGAAAATCCTTAAAATATATATGGTAAAATCTCTTAACAAATATTAGGTTATAACTGACTGAGCCTTTTGAACTTTGTTACAGAATTTTTGTTTTTAAATTTCGTTTGTCACAAAATTAAAGTTGTCACGGAAAAAACATGAATTTAATTTAATAAAAAGTTGAGACATTATATGTGATACTGAATCGAAATTATTTACTTTTCTTTTATTTGTACTCCTATAAAATAATTATGTATTTTAAAAGTATATTAAACGTATAAAGTATGTATTTATCTATTAATAAACATTATAAATGTTCTGCGCCATCAGTTTTGTAAATGAAAATTTCAAAATGAGTAATTTTATTTCATGATAAAATTTATTTCTAAATATCCCTAAGAACTATTGATGAAAGAAAAACTTTCAAATGTAAATGTTTTTTAATATTCGGAAATAATTCCGTCCTTTGGTACTGGTAAAAAAATGTTCTGTGTCGATAACAAAAAATTCTCCGGTACCTGCAATAAGATAATTTTTTGAATTTACACGATTGAAAGATTTGCTTTGAAAACATGGAATTATTCAAAAAGATATTTCGACGTTTTAAAAAGATTAAAAAGAAATTTAAATATTGAGAAGATTTATTAGAATTGAGAACAAAATGTAGATTTACGAGAGTTTCGAAAAAAAAGTTTTTTAAGAGTTATTACAGGTTCTTAAAATTCATCGAAATTTTTTTATTAAGTTTTTTTTAAAGAATTAATTTTAATAGAAAATAATTGAAGAAGATTACAAAACTTATTAATAATTTTTTTAACTTAAAAAAGAATCTAGAAAATTTTAAAAGCAAACATTTTCAAATTTGCAAGATTAAAAAATTAATAAAAATATTAATTTATTAATATTAATATAATTTTAATAAAAATGCTTCAATAACTTTAAGAGTAAGTACCGAGGAGGTGAAAAAAGTATTAAGAGGGATGAACTATTCCGCACCGGGACCAGATTGTATCAAAACTTATTGGTCGAAGAAGTTTCCTTCAACCCATCAACATTTGGCCCGTATTTTCACCTCATATTTAAAGTCGGAAGAGCTGATTCCGGAGTGGTTGGTGGTAGGGCGGGATGTCGGGAGAACCTACTCATCGAAAGATGTGTCTGCAAAGATGCAGAATTCTACCAGCGTGAACTATTAATGGCCTGGATTGATTATCGGAAAGCTTTCGATTCGACCTCCCATAGACTTATCATCTGTCTTTTGGAAATCTTAAAGGTTCATCCGCAAATAGTTAGGTGCATAGAGAGATTGATGCCGCTTTGGAAAACCAGATTTACTATCTCATCTGGAAAAAATCATGTGACAACTAACGAGGTCACCTTTCAGATAGGTGTCTTTCAGGGCGACACCATGAGCCCACTCCTCTTTTGCCTTACATTATTGCCACTATCTCTAGCACTGCGCCATTCCGACGGGTACTTG
>NC_046665.1:112284656-112286116 GCF_010883055.1 Belonocnema kinseyi | reverse complement strand
CAACCGCAGGGTTTCGCCGGGAGCGGGTGCTAATCTGGAAAATTGCACTCGCTCCCAGCGAAATCGCGGTAAAATTTCAACCACAACCACGTCTTACGACCGTGAGATAGGTCTGTAACGGAATCAATGCGACGATCCAGCAAAAGCCTCGTGTACCCTAAGAACACGGAGCGACCCCAGGTCTACCGCCTTCTGCATTTTTCCCGCAAGTGTTTTGGAATATTGTTGATACGCAGGGATGCTTTTTTAGGCCATTAGAGAGTGAAAGCTTGGCAACTCCAAGAGCGCCGATGATAAGGACGATTAGTTTAACAGAATATTCCGGGTACAATCGTTGCAACTCCCTTATAAGGTCTCGATACCTCTCTTTCTTTTCATTCTCCTTGGCTATGATGTTTTCGTCAGCTGGTGCTGAAAATTCGATAACGAACATGGTTCGCTTCTCGAAGTCAAGAAGAACCATGTCTGGCCTCGAGTGTGCAACGGAAACAATTGTCGAGAATATAAAGTTCCAGTATATGCGGCACTTCCCATTCTCGACAATTGACTCGATTTCCCTAGGAGCGTTTAGAGGAGTGATATTAAGGTTAATGCCGTAAGAGTGACAGGGATGGTAATGAAGTACTCTTATTGCCGCATTTTGCCTTTGGATGCAACTCGTTCCCGCGTGATTTGGACAACTAGGTAGTATGTGAGCTAAATGCTCGGGGTGTGCATGGCACGCCCTGCAGTTATCATCGGGAATGTTTTGGCTCAAAATGTGGCGACGGTATGTTAAGGTGGAAATGACACCATCTTGGCATGCCAAAATGAAACTCTCCGTACCAAACTTCAATCCGGGCGATTTAAGGAAAGCAAACGTTAGCTCACACGACACTGACTGATCCTCCACATTTCTGTGGAAGATAACGTGCATCCTCTTATCGAGGAACTGTTCACGAAAGTTTTTCTCTTGTGCTTTCTTAATCCGGGTTTTCAGAAGTGAGTACTCGAGATAGACAAGATTTTATGCATTTTGCTCACCCCTTATACTGACCATTTTAAGAAGAGGGTCTCTTCCATTTGCGACTCTATGTGTTGTACCCAGAATAATCCTGTTGTGAAGACATTCAAGACTCAATATTCCGCGACCACCTTGACAGCGTGTTATGTACAGTCGCGGCGCAGAAGACTTAAGATGTCGATATCAAGGGATCTGGGCTCGTTCTTCGTCCACAGAACTACTCCAAATAAATAGAGTGTTACCGGGACGGCAAGCATGTTCGTTGCAGATACTTTGTTCCTCGACGACAGTACGGAAGACCAAATCTGTCGGATTAGACGTTCGTATCTGCTTCGGAGAGTACCCTTTATAGATTTCACATCCTGAATGCGGCTCTGTGGCACGCCCAGGTATGTATAAGTCTCTCCAGCGCAAAGGTATCGTATAGCGCTTCTATCAACGAGCTCAGGATCTTCAG
>NC_046665.1:112275818-112284556 GCF_010883055.1 Belonocnema kinseyi | reverse complement strand
CATCAAATTTTTCATTAAAAATATGAATCTTCTAAAAAGTGATTTCTTAAGCAACGCAAATAAATTATTAACAAAGATATTATATCAGTGTTACTGCAAATTTTTTTAAAAAATATTCGCTCATTTTTCCCTAGGAAAACTAGAAACCTAAAACCCTAAAATCTTTAATAAATGAAATAAAAAGATTTGAAATTTTTAAAAAAATTAAAATTTATTCTGCTCTAAAGTTATTTCAAGTTATAGAAATTTCCTATCTTTTGCAAGATATATTTTCAAATACCTAACTTCTTCTTCAACAATAAAATTCCCTGATATCCTTTTAATTTTTGGTCTGGGACTGTTTATTCAGATATTTCAGAATAATGTTTTTCCAAAAACTTGAATTGTTTATTTTCAATGTCAGTTTTTTTATTTAAACAAAAAATACGCATTCTATCAAAAAATAATTTATAATAAATTTTTATATCGTTTTTGGATTAACAACTTTTGCCTATTAATTTTTTTCTGAACCGTGTGTCGTTTTTGCCAAAAAAATGTGTTTTTTGTGTTATTTTTTATAATTGAAATAAAAACTACCCATCTTATAAAAAAATAATCAGTGATAAAATTGTAGCTGTTTTATCGCAAAATGGAATTTTTCTATTTTTAGTAATTTTTTTGGTGGTTAAAACCAGAACCGTTGGTAAAAAAATTCAATTTCCGATTTTTTCAAGAAAACAAAATAAATATTTTTAGCAAAAACAACACAAGGTTAAAAAAAATAGACAAAAATTGCTCATCCAAACACGATTCACATATTTTTTTATAAATTGTTTATTAATAGAACGCGTAGCTTTTGTTTTAATTGTAAAAATAAAATAAAAAATTCTATTTTTGGGCAAAGCACATAAATTACGAAAATAAATTAATCGACATAAGTTATTAATCTAAAAAAATACTACAAACGAATTATTGATTATTTTTTTATGAAACGCGTAGTTTATTTTTAATTGTAAAAAATAGCATTAACAATGAGTAAATCAAATGTTTCGAAAAGCAACACAAGTCGCGAAGTAAAATGAATAAACAAATGTTGTTCGCCCAAGAAAATCTAAAAATGATTTATGAATTGTTTTTTGATAGGAGGGGTAATTTTAGTTAAAATTCTAAAGAATGACATTGAAAATAATCAATTCAAATTTTTGGATAACATTATTCGAAAAAAGTCAGGGAATTTTAGTGGTCAGGAAAAAGTCAGGTATTTGAAAAAAAATATATTGCAAAAGTCAGAAAATTTCTATAACTTTAAATAACTTTCGAGCAGAATACATTTGAAAATTTCATTTATTTCAATTTGAAATTGTTCTGTTCCGTTCAGAAAAGATTTTAGATTAAAAATGTTACAATTTGTCAGGGAAAACTGAGCGAATTCGTAAAATAAAGTTTTGCGTTAACCTTGATAAAAAGTCATCCTTTTAGTTAAAAATTCAACTATATTTTTGAAAATCTGTCTTTATTATTTAAAAATCATCTCTTTTAGTAACAACTTCATCTTTCTTCGAGAAAAATGCTATTATTTTATTGAAAATGAATCTTCTTTGCTTGAGGATCAAACTATTTTGTTTGAAAATTTTGGTTCAACCGCTTTGTTAAGAAATAATTTTTTAAGACTAGTTATTGTGGATGACGATAACGAAAAATTTGATGACATTATACCAAATTTTTCATGATCAATAACCAGACTAAACAAATTTAGAACCAAAAATGAAAAAGTTACGTTTTTATTTCCAAAAAGTAATTTTTAAAAACAAAAAAGAATACATTTCTAAGAAGATCAGTTTTCAACTTAAATTATATAAATTGATAACTGTTATTAAAACCGAAAAGATTTTAAATTTAAATAAAAAACATTTTAATTTATTTAAAAAGACAAGTTTTCGACAAAATAGTTAAATTCTCAACCACAAAATATTTCTATTAAACCATCTGCTTTTTTAACACAAAAAATTGAAAATACTACTAAAAGAAATAAAATTTTAAACCAAAAAGACCAATTTTTAACAAAATACTTACATTTTTATTCAAAAAAGGTTAGTAAAATGGAAAAAAAGGAAAAAATTATAATATAATGGCAAAAATGATTTTTTTAAGTACAAATTTTTAAACTATACGTTTATTAAGTTTATTGGTTTTTTTCAATTTATAAAAAATATAATTTTCCTAAAAATCTTTCTAAGCCTCAAAATAGTTTTAATCTCTTAAAAATTGGTAGAATTCTTAAATCTTTTAAAATTAAAACAAATATTTTTTAATCCTTCAGAATCTCTATAAAAATTATGAGAATCTTTTAAATTATTCAAAAATCTTTTGAAATATTCTCTTAAAATTAATTTTTTAAAATAAAATATCATAATATGTATTTCATAATCTTAAATAAGTTTTGTTTTCATGTGAACCCTTTCAACTATCTTAAAAAGCCTTAAAATTTTATTTTATATATTTTTTAATCTTTTGAAATTATTTTAGTTTTTGCTAAAATTTTTTTAATCTTTTCAAATTTAGAAAACTGCTTACAAACTTTTCAGATTTTTAGAAATCTTTAAAAATGTTTTGCAGTGTTTACAATTTTTTATAACAATAAAAAATCATTTAAAACTTTCCCAAGAATCTCAAGAAAATTTTTTCTTAATCTTGTAACCTTTCAAAAATCCTAAAAATCTTCTAAATTTGAGTTCAAAATCTTCAGAAATCTACATTTTCTTTCAAATTTATTGAAGCATTTTTATGTCTAAGATTATTGTTTAATCTTTCAAAAACTTATAAATATATCCTAATCTTACTCAAGCTATTTCTAAAATTTTTTAGTCTCGCAAAATTGAAGAATTTTGCATTTAAAATCTTCTACATTCTTTATGAAATTTAAAAAATTATTAATATTTTTTGTAATCTTTTTCAATTATTCTCTTTTAAAATTGATTTTTCAAAATAAATAATCATACAATATTTTCAGAGAAATCTTGAAAACCTGTGATGATTCTTGAAGAAACTTTTTTTTCGAAATTTTTAAAATTTACATTTTGTTCTGACTTTTTTTAAATCTTCTCAAGATTTAAATTCTTTCTGAATATTTTCAAAACTTAGAAATATCTTTTAAAAGAATTCAGAGTTTTTTTAAACAAATTTTTAAATCCTGTAAAATTATAAATTTTTCTTATTTTTTAAACCGGTGAATTTTTTGTTACCAACACAAAACGTTTTTTACCAAAACCAAAGGACCAAATTATTTCTGAATTTCAAAAAAGATTTACAATTGAAATTTTCTTTTTTATAAATAATGCTTCGAAATATTTCGAAATAAATTCTATTATGAAATAAAATTACTCATTTCGAAATCTTTATTTCCTGAACTGATGGCTTTTTACAACAAAGTAGAGGAAACTTTCATACAGTGGATAATGCAGCCCACTGTGTATTATTATTAATTATAAGAGTGAAATCTTCGAATTCGTTGAATTCTTTGAATTCGTGAAAATCGACTTTTTAAAACCAAAGGTGAAAGCATCAACAACAGTAATTTGGTTATTGTGAATTCTCTTTTGTTAAAGCTCCTTCGGCTTTAACGAACACATTCTCATCACGCATCTTGTGCTTCGCACTCTAGTTTCTCCTTGACATTTTATATTATTCCCATAAATTTATATTATTATAATTCTTAATTTACATTGGTATTAAAACAGAAGTAGTTTCATTGTCCCGTTTGAAAAAATGCGAATTCTTTTTTAAAAAATTGTTTTTAAACATTTTATTGCAACTTTTTTGTTTTTCTATAAACTGAATTTGCTCATTTTCAATGTTTTTTTAATGATTTAAACTTTACACATACGGTCTACTGAGCAGCCTTACCGTGTTTTAACTTATAAATTATGTATATATTATATATATCCCATATTTTTTAAAAAATACATTTATATATTTGAGACTTTTTGAAATACTGTGAAATTCTTGCATGAAAAAATTTAATGTTTAGATTTTCCATTATTTCTTATGCTGTCAAAATTTGAATTTCTGATGTTTCAAGAAAATTCAAAAAGTTGTTATGACGATTTGTAGGGCATTTAGAAATCAAACTTCTACATTTCTTGCCTTTTTTCATAACGTCTTTTACCGTATTTTGCATAGTTCGACCGAAAAATGTAATTTTTGGATTATTTTGTATGCTGTCAAAATCTGAATTTTTAATTTTTCAACAAAATTCAAAAAGTTGTTTTGGAATTTTGTAAATGCTATAACTCTGGTTATTTTCAATTGTATGAAAAAAGTAATTGGAATGAATTGTTCGACTTATTGATTAATATGAATAACTGTACAGAAATTTTGTTATGTTCGAAAAAACCGGTCTCAAAAATATTCACAATGTGCCCACGTTTTGAATTTTTGTCTAAAATGTCTGGCTAACAGACTTGGCCTGTAATTTAGGACACTAAATGAGTGTACCAAAGTCCAATCTATTAGGTTAATTTTTGCAAAAGTTATCGTGATCACAGACAGACATGCAGACATACAGAAACACAGGTAGACAGACAGCCAGGCACATTTGTCAAAAACCTGTTTTCGGATTCAGGGAGTCTCAAAACCTGGACATTTGACAAAAACTGGGGGGGGGGGGGGGATCAAATTTCACACAAATCTAATACCTTCTCTGATGAGAAATTAAAAAGAACATTTTTGTAAGAATGGGAAAGAAGGGCGAAGAAAAGGAATGCTATCCTCAATAATTTACTATAATTTATTTAAAGCATTTAGAAACTGAAGATTTAAAGACCTACTCTAAGAGAGTTTTCCTTGTCTCATTTAAAATGTATTTCGAAATTTAGAGGATAACATTAGTTGCATGCTCATTGATAGAAAAATGTGTGCAATATTTATAGAAATTTTCATGTCATGAGTTATGACAGGAAAAAAAATGTTTTTTATAGTTAACAATTCTCGTTTAAATTCGTGAGTGATATAAAGTTTTGTAATTTCATCGGAAATTAGGGCGCAGATGTCTCATTGTTGTCTATTCGTAGATTTTCTTCGCCTGAAACGTTACTTCAAGCAGGTTATCTAAAAAACAGGAAGTCAGTGCTTACGAAAAAAATTTATTTCGTTCTGTCTACGAAGAATTTCTCACTTTTACTGAAGAAGGAAGCAGTACAAAATGAAGTTTTTAATTCCTCTGCTGTTCACGTTCATTACTTGTAAGTATGAAGAATATAAATTTAGAAATAATGCTGAAAAAACACAATTTTTTCTTCAAACCTCCATCATTTTTCACCTAATTCAGATGTACCAAATTCCTTTTTAGATTCTCTTGGGGCTTTTCGCCCACTTTCAGAATCCGTTGAAAAATTTTAAAAGGTTTAAAATTCTCTAAATGGTGATATGAAGAGATTGCCCGTGTAGAAATTCAAATAGGCAACTAGTCTGGTTCCCGAACATTCAACCCCATCTAAGTCGGGGGCTAGTCGGGTCATCTGACTAGCCCCGACCAGTAGCGTCACGGTAGATTAGTCGGGGGCTAGTCAGGTGACCCGACTTATCCTAGTCGGGGCTTGATCAGGTACTGGTAGGGGTCATATGATAATACATCCGTGTGTAATATTAACCAAACTCCCCAAAATTTGTGAAACATCCCCTAAAAGTTTGTCAAAATACATAAATTTATGTAACTAAAATTCCCCAAAATTTGTGGAATATTCATTTTAAAAAAAAAACTTCAGCTGAAAGGCAGCAATGGAAGAGCTTCGCTCGGGAAGATCCGCCATGTTGGTCACAGTAGTCTCTGCTCCATGTAATTATGCTTCGTTACGTGTGGACTGCTGCATTGAACACTCGACGCGTCATTTCTGTTGCGCGAGAGGCGGCACGTCGCGCCCTTGCGGATTTTCTTTAAAGCTACAAGTCCAGAACCCCAAAACTTAAATGAAGTTGGTAGCGAAATCTGAACTGTACCGTGCTTAATAGTTTACTACTAGGATACTGCTCTTCACTGATTAATCAAAAACTTTTTTTCTTTCCAATTTCATCTACATGAAGAATTAGACTTTATTTACATAGGGCAAACCTTTCAGATCAATTTAAAAATAAGCATCTGTACAAATTTAGAGTCTTATGACTTTCGGCAGATTTTTCACCTACATCTATATGTATTTCTTCCAATATGGATTATCTTAAAATTCCATACAAAGGTATTCATAAATATTCCTAGAAATTCTCAATTTTCTAAAAAATACTACAAAGAAATAAGATTACGTCTTTTTGAAGATTTTGTTCGTTGTTTTTATAAAAAGTTGATTTTCGTACAAAATTATTAACTTAATAGTTATTCATTAAGTGTATTTGAGAATATATTCTTAGTTGTTTAGAATAAAAAAATCATTACACTTTTTTAGATATTACCTCATTTGATAAAACCTCGCCCAAAAATCAAAAATAAGAATAACCCGACCAGAGCCCCACTAGCTCCCGACCAGAGCCTAAAGATTACCCGTGCGAAAATTCGTGAATAAAAAGGCCCGACTAGCCATTGATCAACCACCAACCAGCCCCGACTGAAATTTTGAAAACAAAAAGCCCAACTAGTCCTCGATTAGTCCCTGACTGGGTACTTTATCAAAATTAATGACCCGACTAGCCCCCGATTAGTGTCCGACTTATAATAGGGCCAAATGGGGTTATTTCCACACGAAAATTTGTTCAGAATTACTTTTTTTCAAATTGGCGGACTAAAATATATAAAAAAACGTGTTTTTTTACATGCTCTCCAGTTATACCATTTTTAAGCTGAAAACAAATAATTAACCAGAGATTATTATTAAATTTGATACTTTCGGTGTTGCTGGCAATAAAAAAACTACTAAAATACTGAATTTCAAAATGGCTGATTCAAAATGGTGGCCGAAAAATAAATGCGATATTAAAATGAACATTACATACAAATTAAAAAATTTATTCTTTGGCCGCCATTTTAGATACGCCATTTTGAAATTTAGCATTTTAGTAGTTTATTCATTGCCAACAACACCAAACAATCAAATTGAATAATAATCTCAGGTTAATCATTTCTTTTACCTTAAAAATGGTATGCCTGGAGAGCATGTAAAAAAACTACGCTTTTGAGATATTTTGGTCCACCATTTTGAAAAAAAAGTAATTCTGAGAAAATTTTAAAAGAAAGTACACATGTTAAAGATAATGTGTGCCAAATCTGGTGAAAAAAATATCCATTCATGAGATATTTAAGGGGCCCGATTGACATGGACTTGCAGACATACATACATACATGCAGACACATTCGTATAAAAACCTGTTTTTCGAATTGAGAAGGTATGAAAACTTAGACTTGTAACAAAAACATGAGGGAGGGGGGTAGGGGGAGTTTAGATTTTACAAAAATCTAAGACCTTCTCTAATGAGAATGTAGAGAAAAAAAATAAAGTGAAAGATAAGAGAATCGTGTTTACGTAGAAGTAGTAGGAAAAAAGTAGAGTTAATTTTAGATTGTCGGTGAAAAGGCAATTCTCGATAGTAGCAATTATTCGAGGTATAAGTGTTGTAGGAACAACTACATAAGAAAAAGAAGAAAAGGAAGAAAAAGTATAGAAATAATCTGTGCGAATTACGAGATATAACGTTAACTGATCTAAGAAACAATGCTGGCAATTTCGAGTCCTTAATAATTAACTCTAATAAGCAATTAAGTTCATCAGATGTGATTTGTCTGCCACTGATCTCAATTATTTAGTTGTGACCAACGTTTAAACCAATCACAAATCACCAATCACTAGCCTTAATTCTCTGTAGCCTATAGCCTATACTATCTCGTTACTCTATATCTATGTTTCTTTATATCTACTCACTCCACTGAAACCATTATGGGTTCGATGTGCAATCTTTTCTCGATACCAGATACGAGATACGATACTATACGTAAGAAAATCCCAGATATTAAGAGAAAAGTCGATTGAGGACGAACGTGGTATGAATGTACGTTTACTTTTCATCAAAATCTTTATAATTGCATACACCCACACATATATCTAGTACTCAGCTGGCACAAACGGTACTAAGAATCACTTCTGACTTTCCAACGTGATCAATAAAGTGGTTCAAATTTATATCTATAAACTTTCGATTTTTTCTCATGATGCCCCCCCCCTCCCCCCTACACGCACACCCACAATTTGTTACTTACACATTCTTAAAAAGCTTATTTTCTTAAGAATCTTCCAAAATCTACACATTGCATTTTTACACCAAAGTGCTGAACTCCTTTGTTCCATTGATTAATATTATTATTGTGATTATTATAAAAATATTTCTGAGTTGAAATTTTGTCACAGGCTTATACTGCCCAACATGTCGAAGGCATTTTTGGTTAGAGTTGGATTTTTTTTTTTTTTTCATTTGATCATTTTGCATGGGGCTGTCCCGGTATATATCATCAGTCACGGACGCATTTTTATAGTGCAATCAAGTGATCTGATGAGAGCAGTCTGCCCAGACATGTTGGACAAAGCATGGTTTTTACCCCATCATTGACGGACTGGGTTGCAGTCAAGTACACTATGGGGGGACCTACAGCTTAAGGTGGTTTCCGAACCACCAAAACCTCGGTAAAGGTACATTGAAAAATTTCTAGAGGTGCCCCGGACCTCTGAGGTGAAGTCCAAGTGTCTAACCAACTATTTTATTATTATTATTTATTTTATATATAT
>NC_046665.1:112268615-112275718 GCF_010883055.1 Belonocnema kinseyi | reverse complement strand
TTATTATATATATATTATATTTCTTACTATATATTCTTATTATTGAATATATTATTTAGAGAACCTTACGTTTCTTAAAAGACCAAATTTTTCAGACTTTTTATTAAAAATGGGGAAAAGAAACGAAAGCTTCATCCAATCATTAACGCGGGTTTCCCGACAACAATAGTTTTAAATTATTTCGTGTTACTTCGAGATGTTTTGAAAATTGATCGAAAATGGCGCCATGCGCTATTTAATATTTGGTGTAGTAGTAAAAGCGCGCCACGCGCGCGCATGCATTTGTTCAGAAATTTCGAAAAAGATATTTAATTATTTGGTTCAAGCATAACAATTTTGAAAAATAAAAATCTTTTTAGCCTTTTTTTCAGAAATTTTTTTCCCAAATCGGTGAATATTTGTGTGCTGTGCGTTATTTTGAACCAAAAAGTTTTTTTTTCCTACTTTGCGGCCCCCCTTTAGGTACGTAACCAAAAACTTATATATATACATTTTTAAACACATTTACATAATTGAGAGCCTTTGATATACTATAAAATAATTGAATGAAAAAATGTAATTTTTTATTTTCTATTTTTTTTATGCTGTCATAATTTGAATTTTCGATTTTTCAAGAACATTCAAAAAGTTGTTGTGATAATCTTGTATGGCATCAAAAAGAATCTTTTTTCTTTTCTTGACTGTTTTTCATATCGTGCGTTATTTGGCTTAAAATGTTCATTTTCGTGTGTTTTTTGGAATTTTGTAAATTTTATAACTATAGTAAATTTTGCTTTTATCCAAAAAAATTATTTGGATAAATTGTTTGCCTTTTCGAATACGATAAATATATGTACAGACCATTTTTGAATTTTGCAAAAAGTGGTCTCAAAAATATTCAAAATGTGCTCACTTTTTCAATTTCTATTTAAAATGGCTGGTTAACGAATTTGACCTCCATTTTAAGACACTAAAAGAGTTTACGAACGGAAAATCCAATCAGTTCATTCTTTCGAAAGTTATCGTGCAAACAAAAAAACCATCCACGAACGAACAGATAGACAGACTGACAGACACATTCGTAAAAACCTTTTTTTCGGATTTAGAGGGTCTGAAAATGTGGAGATTTGACAACAACTAGGGGGGGGGGGGTCAAATTTTACACAGATCTAATACCTTCTCTGATGAGAATGTAAAAAGACGAATTTTCAAAGAAATAGTGACATTATCAATTAAAGAAATTAATTTTGTACTAAAAATATGAATGTTTAATATAAAAAAATGAATGTTTAACAAAGTAGGTGAATCTTCGAACAAAAAGGTTAATTTTCAATCAGTTGCATTTTTAACCGTAAAACACAAATTTTTAACAAAATCGTGGAATGCTTAACAAAAACAGGTTAATTTTCAAGCCAAAAAGACATTTCTTTTTTAAGTTTGTTTTTAAAGGTTATGAAATATTTTACCGGTTGCATTTTAAACCAAAGAATATTAAGTTGTTTAATAAAGATGCGAATTTTATACAGAAACGTTTAATTTTTTAATACAAAAATATTAATTTTGAACGAAACAGATGAATTTTCTACCAAAAAATGCGAATTTTTTAACGAAATAGGAACATTGATAACCAAAAAAATGCATTTCTTTCTAAAATCATGAAATTTAGTAAGAAAAAATTAAGCTTAAAGAAAGTAGTTGAATTGTCTATCAAAAAAGATTAATTTTCAATCAGTTGCATTTTTCACCGGGAAATACAAATTTTTAACAAGATAGTAGAATCGTTAACTAAAGCAGATTAATTGTTGAACAAAAAAGACGAACTTTTGCAACCAAATAGTTCAAATTTGATCCAAAAAAGATTTTTCAGTCATGAAAGAAAAAAAAATTTACCCAAATTATTATTCTTTGGGGAATACATAATTTAAAATACAGTATAATAATTTTAAATGAACATTTATTTTTTAAGTTTATTTTTTCATTTGTTTTTAATGGTAATTAAATATTACTTTTTAGGAAAAACTCGAGTGATGTTGTGAAATATTTAATACTTTCAGAAGTTTGAAAAATAAATATCTCTTAAACTGACGCGAAATAATCATAAATTTTTTTAAATGTTATAAAATTAAGTAAATTTCTCTTAAATCTTTCAGACATTTTTGAAATTTGTAAAAATATTTAGAAAACTTTGATTAGAAATCAATTTTTCAAAGTAAAAAAGTCATAAAAAATTTACCCAGGAATCTCAAGAAAGTTTTTTTTTAACTTTCAAACCATCTAAATACCTTTTAAAATTCTACGAATTCTTCCAAAATTTTTCTTGAAATTTGGAGAAATTAAACTACTTGCCTTCAAATCTTACAGATTCTGTTTTGAAAATGTTGGAAATCTTTTTAAATGTGCAAAAATTTTTTAATTATCTTGAAATTGATTTTTTTTAATACGAACTCAGTTGAAATTATTCCATTACATATGAGAACTTTTTTATTATCGTGAAGCCTTCTAAACTTTTCATTAAATTTTTAATCTTGCTAATTGAAATATTTTGCTTCTAAATTTCTCCCATTCATTTTCGAAGTTTTGAATAATTTAAAATATTTTCAAATGTTTGTCATTTTTTAAATTCGTTTAGAAAATAAAAAATCAGTTTAAATTTTGACAACAATTTTAAAAAAGTTTTTTTATTTTCTTGAAGTCTTTTAAGACTTTTAAAAAGCTTTGAAATTTTTGTCAAAATCTTGAAAATTTTAAAATCTGTTAAATAAATCTTGAAATAGTTTGAAGTGTCAAATTTTTTCAAACTATTTCCAGAATTTCTAAACCTTCTAAATATATTTTTAAAATATTTGAATTTTTCAAAAGTTTTTTTAGTATTTTGAAAAATTATGAAAATTGCCTTAACTTCTTCCAGAATCTGTTATGATGATTTTAGACATATTTTGTAACTTTTTTAAATGTTTTTAAATATTCTCTTGAAATTATTGTTTTCAAATAAGTTTAAAAAATGTACATTTTCAAACATTTTTTTGAAATACTTTCACATTTTGAACAATTTGAAATATTTTTACCCGGAAAACCTGGAAATGTCAGGGAATTTTTTTGAGAGCGTATTCTATTTTTTTAAAAAACATGAAATATAAAATTGAATAACAATGATTCTTTATTTGTAAAAGTAACTTTATATGACTGCAATGAACTATTTTGTTGAAAATTAGTTGTCTTTTTTTAGTTGAAACTAATTGTTTAAACTTAAAATTTGACTGTTATACTTTTGCTTAAAAATTGATAGTTTTGGTTGAAAATTCGTTCTTTTTGATAGACAAAAACTCCTTTGTTAAAAATTCATCTACATGTTTCAAAATTCAACAATATTTTGAACATTTTTTTTAATTTGGCTGTTTTTAATAAAAACATTTCCATCTTTCTTTGTTGAAACATTAAATACAACATTTTTCGTGCAGAATTATTTTTTCTTGTAATAAAGATTGAATTACTTGATTTGTTTGAAAATAAATTGTTTCAACTAAAAATGTAACTATTTCACTTTTAGTTAAAATTTGACCTTTTTCGGTTAAAAATTCAAATGTTTGATTCAAAATTCAAATGTTCGGTTCAAAATTCTTTTTAGTAGACAATTAAACAATTTCGTTTAAAATTCATCTCTTTTATTGAAACCCGACTTTTTGGTTGAAAATTCAAGTATTCCAGTTAAATATTCATCAATTTATTTAAAAACTCATCTTTTTGATTAAAAATTAAAACTCTCTTAGTTAAAAATTCATTTAATTTTTGGTTGGAAATTAATTTTTTTAATAAAAATTGAACTATTGAATTATTCCGTTTGAAATTTTTTAAAGGTTTATCCGGTAATTTGAATTTTCGCATCAACATTAAAATAAGTCTAAAATATTTTCATTTTAAAAGTCTCAAGTAAACTTTTCACATTATTTCTAGATTTTTCAATTGAAAAAGTATAACGAAAAGTGATTTTTTTATATCTGCTAAATTATAACTAAAAATAATAACTTTAGCCTCGGAAAATTACTATGAAAAATTGTTGACCTGAAATTTTCTTCTTTTTAAAAATCTGTGAAAATTAAATGATGAATCTTTCATAAAGAAATTAATTACTTGCAATATTAACCAAAAAGACGAAATTTCAGCAAATATTATAATTCTTAACAAAAAGAGATTAATTTTCAAACTAAAAAGACGATATTTTCAACAAATAATTCAACTTTTATTTTAAAAAATCAGTCATAAAGGAAAAAACTGCATTCAAATAACAATTTCAGGGGATAAATAAATTTTTGTTAATGCATGATAAACATTTATTTTTTATTATCTTTTAAATATCTTTTTAAGTCAGTTTTCTATTATAATATTTAAATATCATTAGATGATTGAGAAAATTAAAAAAAAAATTAAAGATTTCAATTATATCGAAAAAGTATAATATTTTTTAGTATTTCGAACAATTTTGGGAAAAATTCGAGAATTTTAGAAATTTAGAAGATTATTTCGAAATGCCTGGCGCTATCCCTAAAAGTTTGAAATATCTTTCCAAATTTTAAAAGTTGCTTTCAAATCTTCCAGAAATTTTCAGAATTTATGAAAAACTTTTAAAATGCTTTGATACCATTTTGAATTTTCCATCAAAATGAAATTTTCAGAACAAAAAGTCATTAAAAATTTCTCTACGAATCTCAAGAAAAGTTTGTAAAATTTTCTTGTAAAATTCGTGAATGTCTTTTAAGATTATTCGAATTTTTCTAAATATTTTCTTAAAATTTTGAAATACAAAATTACCCTAAAATCTTCCAGATTCTTTCATGACAACTTTGAAAATCTTTTGTTATCTTTTTAAATGATTTAAAATTTTTCCTTGATTTAATTTTTTAAAATAAAATTTTAATAAATCTCTTCGAAATTTTCATTTCTAAATATTCATAAGTGTATATAATTTTTTTTTTTAAATAAGCTTTTATTCAAATGCACAAAAAAGACGGAAAAAAATTCTGTTATCAAAATGAGTAAGGTGTATAGAAAATTACTTACTTGATAGTACTTATATAATAATGCAAGAAACACTAAAAATGGCTCATGAAATAAATATTAGATTCACTAAAAATAAAATCATGGGGCGTAAAAAGATTGAAATGTCTTCATCGTATAAATACAAGGTTAAATATCCATGCCCCATGAATTTATTTTTAGTCCTATTATTATTATTATTATTATTATTATTATTATTATTATTATTATTCTACGAGCGATTTTCATTTTCAATTGCATTATTATAGTAGTACTTTCTATTCTTACGTAATTTTCCGTAATCCTGAACCATTTCCATCCCATTTTTGTTACAGAATTATTTTATGTTTTTTCGTACATTTTAATAAAAGCAAGTTTCTTAAAAAATTTAAATATATCATTTCATGCTGTTCAGTCTTTGATGGAAACTTAAATTTGACATAGTTATGTATTGTTCTATAAAAAAAAATTTCTTTTTTGTATATCCTTATAATTTCTACATTCATGTAATTTATCTTTCTTTATATAAAAATGGGAATAAAACTTCATGCAGCTTACGGATCATAAAAATTTTTAACACTAGACGTATCAAAGTTGCTCACCTTTAAAGTTTATTACCAAAGTGTATGATTACACTTTTCATTTACATCTAGATTCTAGATAAATATACATTTTGTTTTAATGATCGCTTTTATTTTCCAATTATAAGAGCTTCTAAGAAATTTTAAACTAACTTTATTTCCCTAAAGTAATTTAAATAATATTTTACGACTTAAACTTAGATATCTTATAGGAACTATGATTTATAGAGCCTTCCATGGGAATACAATTAAGGTTAGTACTCCTCTTGCTATACACTGCTTCTATGAGGTAGCCTCTTAAAATAAAATAACTCGAATTTATTCTACTTACATAAAATCTCTACATTCGGATTTGCAAAATCCTATTTTATTGACGATTGAGGGGAAAAGAATTTAACCAAATAGTTGAATTTTCAAATAAAAAATATAAATTTTTCAGCAATTATTAAATAGTTGAAAGACTAATTTTCAACTAAAAAAGAACGTTTTTTCAACAAAATAGTTGACTTTTCAAGAAAAGAGATGAATTTTTAAAGGAATCTGTATTATCATCAGATAGTAACAAAAATTCGTAACGTCTTTTCAAACTAGATAGAGCTATAAATTAAACATTTTTCAAATTACTTTTTTTCTGAAAAAAAAATCTTTCCTCTTCAAGGAATCGAACCACAGAACTTCCGATTATCGGTTTGATGCTTTTCCCTTAAGCTACTAGAGAGATCGAAGTAGGAAGTTGTTCAATTTTTACTTTAAAAAATCCTATTTCAATCGAACAGTTGAATTTTAAAACAAAAAAGATCAGTTAAAAAAATGGAATACGTCATATTTCAATCCAAATCAATTGTAAGTTTAAAACAATTTTTAACAATAAAATTTAAAAATAAATTAAGTTTAAAAAAGCAACAATTTTCAATAATATAGTTAAACTTTTAACTAAAGGAAAACATTTTCAACTTAGATGATGAATCTTTATACAAAAGGGATGAATTTTTAACCAAAAATATAATATTTGAATCTTTAAATAAAAACATTAATGAACCGATAAGATCAACTTTCTACCGAAGAATCCGAATTTTTAATAAAATTCATGGAATTTTATTACGTAAAATCTCTACGTTCGGATTTGCAAAATCCTCTTTTATTGACGATTGAGGAAAAAAGTATTTAACCAAATAGTTGAATTTTCAACTAAAAAATATACATTTTTCAGAAAATATTAAATAGTTGAAAGACTAATTTTCAACTAAAAAAGAACGTTTTTCAACAAAATAGTTGACTTTTCAAGAAAAGAGATGAATTTTAAAGGAATCTGTATTATCATCAGATAGTAACAAAAATTCGTAACGTCTTTTCAGACTAGATAGAGCTATAAATTAAACATTTTTCAAATTAAATTTTTTCTAAAAAAAAAATTTTCCTTTTCAAAGAATCGAACTACAGAACTTCCGATTATCGGTTGGATGCTTTTCCCTTAAGCTACTAGAGAGATCGAAGTAGGAAGCTGTTCAATTT
>NC_046665.1:112256027-112268515 GCF_010883055.1 Belonocnema kinseyi | reverse complement strand
CAGATAGTAACAAAAATTCGTAACGTCTTTTCAGACTAGATAGAGATATAAATTAAACATTTTTCAAATTACATTTTTTCTAAAAAAACAATTTTCCTTTTCTAAAAAAAAAAATTTTTTTAAATAAAATTTAAAAATAAATTAAGTTTAAAAAAAGCAACAATTTTCAATAATATAGTTAAACTTTTAACTAAAGGAAAACATTTTCAACTTAGATGATGAATCTTTATACAAAAGGGATGAATTTTTAACCAAAAATATAACAGTTAAATTTTTAAATAAAAAAATTAATGAACCGAGAAGATCAATTTTCTACCGAAGAATCCGAATTTTTGATAAAATGCATGGAATTTTATTACATAAAATCTCTACGCTCGGATTTGCAAAAAATTCAGCAAATATTAAATAGTTGAAAGACTAATTTTCAACTAAAAAAGAACGATTTTTCAACAAAATAGTTGACTTTTTTACCAAAATTTAAATTTTTAAAGGAATCTGCATTATCATCAGATAATAACAGAAATTCGTAACGTCTTTTCAAACTAGATGGAGCTATAAATTTAAAAAATGTAATTAAATTTTTTCAAAGAAAAATATCTTTGTTCTGCTGGGAATCGAACCATAGAACTTCCGATTTCTGGATGGGGCTACTAGAGAGATCGAAAGAAGAATCCTTTTTCAGAAATACACGCATTATTTTGCCAGGTGTAACGTATTCAAAATTTTCAAGAAATCGGTATGATCATCAGAGAATAACAAAAATTCTTAACGTCTTTTCAGACTAGATAGAGCCATGAATTATCAATCTGTTGTAGTAATTTTTAATTGAATTGCTGAATTTTCTACAATAAAATCAAATTTCAACCATAAGAGATGAATTTCCCCAAAAAAATGTAATAGTTGAATTTTCAAAAAAATAAATAAATTATCAACCGTGAAGATTAATAAATAGAAGTAGTTAAATTTACAACTGAAAATAATGAATCTTTGACCAAAAATTTAATTGTTGATTTTTAAATCAAAAACATAATAATCAAACGAGAAGATCAATTTGCCACCGAAAAAGACGAATTTTCAATCAAATAAATGTATTGTTTATGAAGAAGTGGAATTTTCAACTAAAAAAGGATTCCCTTTCAACCAAATATTTTTATTTTTTACGAAAAATATGAATTTTTAACAAAAAATTAAATTATCATATTTGTAGTTAAAAGAATAATATTCAACCAAAAAGAACGATTTTTCAACGAAATAGTTGACTTTTCTACTAAAAAGATGAATTTTTAAAGGAATCTGCATTATCATCAGATCATAAAAGAAATTCGTAACGTCTTTTCAGACTAGATTTTTGATTAAATTGTTGAATTTTCTACAAAGAAATTAAATTTTAAGCAAAAGAGATGAATTTCCAGCAAAAAAATGTAATAGTTGAATTTATAAAACAAAAAAACCAAAAACATAATAATAATTAACCAAGAAGATCAATTTGCTACTAAAAAAGCCGAATTTTGAATCAACCGAGAAGATTATTATTCTACTGAAAAAGCCGAATTTTCAACAATATACATGGATTTTATAGGAAGTAGTGGAATTTTCTACTGAAAAAGATAAATTCTTTGCTAAAAACTAAATACAGTTAGATTGTTAGTTAAAAGATTCATTTTGAAGCAAAATAGAAAAAATAATTTTTAAAGTTGACTTTTCAACCAGATCACTTTTGTACCGAATAATCCGAATTTTTGATAAGATGCAGGATTTTGTAGGAAGTATTTGGTTTTTAACTAAAAAAAAATCCTATTTCGACCAAATAGTTGAATTTTCAACTAAAAAATATCAATTTTTCACCAAAAATTAAATAGTTAAATTTTTAGTTAAAATATTAATTTTTTAGCAAAAAATGTAAAAAATAGTTCAATTTTAAACCAAAGAGGTGATTTTTTAACATAAAATTTAATACTTTCAACAAAAATAGATTTTAATTTTAAATCAGTTTTTAAGTGCAAAGAAAAATATAAATTTTCAACTAAAGTGTTCAATAAATTAATGTAAATTATTTTTTGTCTAATGGTCTGGAAATGAATTTATTTTTTTAATATTTATTTTTACTTCTTAATTGTTAAAAAACGGGTCTCAGGCTCTGCTGAGATCCGAACCCAGATCTTTCAGATTGCCGATTTGATGATGAATCTTTGACCAAAATATTACTTTTTAATCGAACTGGTGAATTTTCTTACAAAGAAATTAATTTTTAATCAAAAGAATTAATTTGCAACAGAAATGGTATTAGTTGATTTTTCAAAAAAAAATAATAGCAATAATCAACCGAGAAGATTCTATTCGAGAAACTAAATATAGTTAAATTTGCAGTTAATAGATTACTCTTTTATGGAGAAAAAATTCCACAAAATAGTTGAACTTTCAACCAGAGAAATGAATTTCTAACAAAAAATGTAATACTTCACATTTTAAAAAAAGTCTATTAATAATCTTAAATCAGTTTTTAAGTTAAAAGAAAGAGATGACTTTTAAACTGAAATGATAAATAAATGGATATTAATTATCTTTTTTCTAATGGTCTAAAACTCAATATTTTTTCATATTTATCCTTATTTCTTAATTGTGAAAAAACGGCTCTCAACATATGCTGGGATCCGAACCCACGTCTTTCAGATTGCCGGTCTGATGATGAATCTATAACCAAAAATTAAATAATTATATTTTCAGTCAAAAGATTAATTTTCAAACAAAAAAGAATAAATTTACAGCAAAATAGCTCAATTTGCAAAGAAAAAGACGAATATTCGAGTAAAATGGAATTGTGAAAAAATTATTCTCTAGCTTCGCTGGGATCCGAACTCAAGCCTTTCAGATTGCCGGGCTGATGGATCTTTAACCGAAAAATGACTTTTTATTCAAATTCTTGAATTTTACTACAAAAGAAATTAATTGTTAAACAAAACAGATGATCTTTCAATAAAAAATGTAATAATTATTTTTTTTAATTAATTTTTTACTAAAGAAATGTATTTTTATTTAAAAGTCAACTACCAGTATAAAAGTTGCACTACTTTGCGAACTTTTCGCTTTTCAATTTAAAATTGATGATTTTTAGTTGAAATTTTTTTTCTTTTGATCAGCAAAAACTAAGTTTTTTCTTGAAATTTCCACTTTTTTATGAAAAATGCAACTATAGGTGCAAAATTTAATTATTTGCTTAAAGAGTTCAAACATTTTGTTCAAACTTCTACTTGTTTCTTGCAAATTTAATTATTTTGTTGAAAATTCCACTCTGGTTGAAAATTGAACTATTTTCTTAAAAAATTCTTTTTTGTTGTTAAAATATGAACTATTGAATTTTTGATTAATAAATCATATTATTGTTAAAAAGTCATTTCTTCTAAAAAATTCTTCTTTTTGTTTCAAAATATAACTTTTGGTTGAAACTGACTCTTTCTGGTTAAAGTTTTCTTTTTTATTGTACATAAGATAGGTTTTTTAAAATAGGATTTTAATCTCTTCTCCATTGAAAAACCTTCACTTTCTTTAATTTCGTATTTTTAATTGAAAAATTCATCAGTTTAATTAAAAATTTGACTATTTTGTTGAAAATCTATTTTTTACTAAAAATTTATCTTTTTAGTTGGAAATTCAACTAATTGCTGCAAATATTCATGAATATTATTAAAATTTTTTTTCTAAATTCAACTACTTTTCAGAAAATTGATCTTTTGTCTTAAAATTTGAACAATTTTTATAAAGCTTTTGTTTTGACAAAAAACCTTTGCTTTGAATTTTTTTATGTTTCGTTGAAGAATTAATCTTTTTAGTTGAAAATATGACTATTGTGATGAAAATTCGTTGTTTTTTTTTTTGTTTGAATATTAAGTTTTTTACTGAAAATCGAACTTTTCCATTTTTGGTTGAAAATTGAAATTTTTAGTTGAAAACTTAACTTCTTGTTTAAAAATTCACGTATTTTTATGCAAATGTGTCTTTTTAATAAAAAAAATTGATTTTCTTTGTTGAAAATTCAATTACTTGCTCATAAGTTTAACTGTTTTGTTTAAAATATAATTAGTTTGCTCAAAAATCTGCTCTTTCGTTTAAATTGAACTATTTTTTTATTGTTTTTTTTTTCAAATATTAACTATTATATTTTTTGAGAATTTATCTTTTTGTTAAAAATTCGTCCATTTAAAAATTGAAAAATTCATCTTTTATAGTAGAAAAGTAATGTTTTGTGTTGCTGATCTTTCAACTTATAATGTCCAGGAAAAAGTAAAAATTAGAGAAAAGTTAGGGAATTTTGTAAATAAAGTTTTCCGACCAGATTATTAATTTCTGATGTTATATATGGCCGATTACTGGTCAAATAATTTTCTGTAGAAACGGCAAAAAATCTGCTTCGGTCCGGATTTGAACCAGGAACGCCACTATTCCCGAGTTACATGCCAGATATATTTTCTCCGGAAAATGATTTGACCAGTAATCGGTAATATCTAAAATGAAAAAAATAATGAATTAATTACCCTGGTCGAAAAAATAAGATCAAATATTAACTTATTTATTATAGTTGATTTATTAAAAATCAGATCTAAGCGTTTGCTCATACCTCTTGGGAACTCGTTTTGAGCTTGGAAAAAATCGAAATGCCTGAAATGTATGAAGATTAATATTATCAAGCATTTTACTTATGGATATGATTTAAAAAATTACTTCTATAGATATACGAACTACCATGCTTTCGTTTTTCTAATTGTTCTATCCCGGTATTTCCGCAATCCTCGTCTGCGTTGCGAGAAGATATACATAAATAGATAGAAGGCACGCACTAAAAACCGGTATCATTCTTTCTCTCAGTTATGTCTCCATTACATTAAACGTACGGTAAGTAAAAGTTAAAAAGGAGCGCTACTTAGTTGCTTAAGTTAATAATCACTATAATATCCAGTTAGTATGTTTTTAATCAATCAAGAGCACCTTTTCAAATTATAGTTATTCTTCCTCAATTATCACTAAGTACCGAGTAACTCATAACTTGACGTAGAAATATTTATCATAACAAAAAAACAATATTTGTATTATTATTTCTTGACTTGCACAATTTTTAAATTTGAATATAAAATTAATAATAATACAAAAATGTCCCTTCCCCTACTACACTTTCCCCACTGCCCTCACTTATACTCCCTTCTCATACTTAACCTCCCGGACCTTCCGTACTGCCTCTCTCCTCATTTCCCCTCCATTTCCCAAGTACCCTTCCCTTACTTACCCTACTAAATTTTCCCCTATTTCCCCTCACTCTCCTGATTTCTCTGACCGTAATTTCCATCCAATAAGTACCCCTGTTTCCCTTTCCTAATTTTTCTTCACTTCCCCTAATCCTCATTTCTAATAATTTCTTCTACTTCCCCTCACTCACCCTCCTTTCTCCAACCTCCCACTTTTTTCTCTCCCCTTCCTCTTCCACTAGTACTCTTCCCTTACTTCACATTCCGAATTTCCCCTCATTTCCCGTTATTACCCCTAACTTCCTTATTTAGCCTCCCGTAGATCTCGAGGGGGACCTACAACTCCCTTTCTTGACTAGCGTTCACCGCATCGGCCGCCGAGGCTCTTCCAGAGTGCGAGTCGGGAATCGAACCGCAAGCCGACGGATTGGGTCCAAAGCCTACGCTTTAGCACCCACGACCACCGTCCCACTTCGCTTTCTTTACTTCTCCTACCATTTTCCCTTAATACCCCTGATTTCCCTGCCCTTACTTTTCCTTCCATTATAACCTCTATTTTCGCTTCCCCAATTTCTCCTAACTTTCCGTACTTTCTCTTCCTTCATTTCACATTACTTCCCCTACTTTACCCTCCTATGAATTTTTCTCACTTTGTCTAATTTCCCTCTCCTCACTACCCCTACTTCTTCTTCGCTCATTTTCTATCATTGTCCCTACTTTCCCTCCCTTTCGTTTGCCCTCGATTCACCTGCTTTGTCTCATCTTATTACCTCTCTTATTTTCTACTTCCTGTCTCCCATTTTCCCTTATGTCCCCTCACTTCTCCTATTCGGCATGCCCGCCTTTCGTTTATTTATCCTTACTTCCCCTCTCCTTATTTCTTCTCATATTTCTGTCTTTACTTATTTTACCATCATTTTCCCTGTTTTCAATTCCCTAATTTCTCTTTTACTCATACTTCTCTTCTATAACCCTTCCTACTTCCTATCCCCTCATTGCTCTTCCATTCCCCTAGTACCTTTCCTGAGTCCCCTCCGAAATTTCCCTCTCATTTCCTTTTACTTTCCTATTCATCCTCCTGTATTTCCCTCATTTTTTTTTGCTTCTTCCACTTCTACTCCCACCATTTTTTCTCACTTTCCCTAATTTTCCTGCCCTTACTTTCCCTCGATCATTCCCCCTATTTTCCCTTTCTTAATTTCTCTTCACTTCCCCTTCTTTCTCTCTCTTCATTTCTGATCACTTCCCTTACCTTACCCTGTTCTAATTACCCTTTAATTTACTATTCAGCCTGCTATATTTCTCTAATTTTTCCTTGTTTCCTCTACTTCACTCCCAAAAATGTTCCCTTACTTCCCCTGACTTCCCTGTCCTTACTTACCCTCCCATCATTTCCCCTATTTTCCGGTCCCTTATTACTCCTCACTTCCTCTACTTTGTCTTCCCTTATTTTACATCACTTCCCCTACATTCCTCTCCTCAAATTTCCTCTCTGTTTTTATAATTTTCTTTACCTCATTTCCTCTCACTTCCCCACCGCTCATTTTCTCTAAATGCCCCTACCTTTCCTCTCCTCATTTCCCCTTGCTTCCCCTTCTTTCTCTTACGTCATTACCGCTCATATATTCTACTTCCCCTCTTGTATTTTCCCACATTTCTCATCACTTCCTTTATCTCTCTTTCTTGTTTACCTACCCAGTTCCTACCCTTACTTTCCCTCCCCTTCTCCTCTTTTTATACTTTCGCTTCCCTCAGTTCCCCTCATTTCCCCATGTTCATTTCAACTCTCTTCCGCTACTTCCACTGCCCTTGTTTCCATTCACTTCCCCTACTTCCCTTACCCTCATTTCCTCTGAATTCCCTTCTAATAATTCCCCTTCACTTCCTCTTCGTGAAAAAAGTACTGTAAAGTTTTCTGCCGGGGGCTACGATACTCTAAAAATGTTGTATTTCATAGAATCTGTTGTCTAAAATAGTAGAAAAGAAAAACAAGAACAATATTCTTGATAAGTGGACGTTCATAAACTACGTTATCAATTGGGGGGGGGGGGGCGTCATTAATTATGGTTTGCAACACTTTCATATTTCAGAACTCCTGCTCTTTCCTCTCATTATTTCTTTTTCCCTTTTTTAAAGAATTCTTTTTTCCTTTATTTTCGAGAATCTTCATCTGTTTCCTTTTTTCCTCGTTTTTTCGCCTAAATTCGAACTAAATAACTGTTTTTGTCAGATAAAACATCTTTTTCTATTGAAATTTCAACTATCATATTTTTTGTTTAAAATCTGTCTTTCTTAGTGGAACATAATTCTTTTTAAATGAAAATTAAATTACTTGGTTTCAAGTTGAACTACTTTGTTACGAACTCATTTCGTTGGTTCAAGATTTATCATTTAAATTACAAACTCGTCTCTTTGTTTAAAAATTTAACCTTTTTTTCCTTTTTTTCTATCAATTTATTTTTGAACTAAGAATGTATATATTCCATTTTGGGTTAAAATAGACATTTTTAATTGAAATTGGTCATTAATTAATATGTTTTGTTTAAGGATCCAACTAATCCATTGAAAATTCATCTGTTTTGGATGAAAAATCCACCACTTACTTAAAAGTTAAAATTTTCTTATTTCATTTGTTTTTAGTTGAAGATTCATCATTTTTTGCTCGAGAATTAATTTTTTAAATAAAATGTATCTACATCCAATTCTCATTGTAGACGCGAGTACTCAGTGCGCGAGTACTCAGTCGAGTATATTGCGCAATATTATGCATTCCAATTATAAAGTATTTAGGCGGCCATATCTGTTTACTTTTCGATTCCCCTGATTTTTAAACAATTTACTAATGAAAGTTGATACTTTTAAATAAAAATTAAATATTTCTATTTGAAAATTCAACCATTTGGTCGAAAAAATTTTACTTTTGCTAAAAAATCGACTTTTTTGGTGGAAAATTAATCTGTTTGGTTCAAATACATATATTTTTAATGAAGATCCCCTCTCCGTCATGAAAATTTATAGCTTTCATACAATTTTTTCTTCTTCGTCTAAAAAATCTTTCTAAATTGACAATTCAACTCTTGTTGAAAACTCATCTTTTTTCGAAAAATCATCTCGTTTGGTATAAATTTGTTTTTTTTCGGTTAAAAATGCAACTTTTTGTGGAGAATTCATCTGTTTATTGAAATTTTTTTCGGGCTGAAAATTCTGTCTTCGCTTGAAAATTCGTTTTTTCGCTTGAAATTGTAATGATCTAATTGAATTTTTTTCTATCTTGACTGAAACATTTCTTCTTTTTTTAATTTGTATTTTTAGTTGAAGAATTCAACATATTTGTTAAAAATTCAACTATTTTGTGAAAAAATTGAATGATTTTATTAAAAAATCATTTTTTTTTAATATCAACTGATACATTTTTCGTTAAAAATTCCACTTTTCTAGTCAAAAATTCATCTGTCTTCTAAAGAATTTATCTGGGGACTTAAAAATCCAACAATTTATAAGAAAATGTAACTCTTTTCAAAAACTTTCTTTTACAAATTAAAATCAATTTTTTCAATGAAATTTTAACAATTCCATTTTAGGTTAAGAATTTATCTGTTTACTAATCTTTTTTGGTTGAAAATTCAATTGTTTGTTTGAAAATTTAACTGTTTTCTAAAAAACTTTGTCCTTTTCTTTGGAAAATTAAACATTTTTGAAGCAATTTTTTTTCCTTGTTAACTGCGAAATCTTTCTGAATTGAAACTTCAAAACTTTTTGAAAATTCATCTTATTGATTTTAAAATTCATTTTTTTAATTTGAAAATTTATCTCGTTTGTTACAAAATTGATTTTTTTTTCTAAAAATGTACCTGGTTAAAAATAAATTTGTTTTCCTCGAGAATTAAACTATGTTGTTTAAAATTCGCCTTTTTTATTTAATTCAACTGTTTTTATATTTAAAATAAGTTTTTTTTTTATTTAATATAAACTATTACATTTTATATTAGGATTTAATTTTTTTTGTAGAACTGTCAGATTTTACCAAACTGCCGAATGATGTTTTTGGCTGTGCTCTGAATAAACTTTAATTGGTCATTTTTTTTTTGTTTACAATATTACATGCATATATGCATATGTGGAGGTTTGCATTTAACTTTCGAAAATTGACAATCATAACCTTGATGATATTAATGGATCTGGAATACCTTAGTTATTTAAATTTGCCATCTACTCAAAATTCAACTTATCTTTCGATGAGGTCACCCCAGCTTAGGATGATGGATTATAAGCCCCTGATTCATTGTTGTCTCGATTCTTGTCTAGAAGTTACACTTTTTAATTTACTTTCTCTTTAAAAGTAGGTAACGAAATAATCTGTGTTTTAATTTTAATAAAGTTTTATTTTACACTCCCTTAAAATTAAAATAATATTTATTTTTGAAAACAATTGATTTTTGATCCGAAAAGATGAATTTTCAACAAGAAAGTCCAGTTTCAAGCAAGAAAAATTATTTAGCAACTAACTAGTTTAATTTGTAATGCAAAAATTAATTTCTGATGGAAAATTTTCATCACAATCAAATAGTTGAACTTTAGGCAAAAGACATGAATTTTCAACAAAATAGTTTAATAATTAACCAAGGAGCTTTCTACAAAAAAATTAATTTTGAATCCAAAAAGATTAATTCTCAAAAAAAAATAATAATTGATATTTCAACGAAAAAAAAATTTAATGGAAACTAAAAAACAGTCGAATTCAACCAAAAAAATGAATTCTCAACGAAAAAATCTAATATGTAATATTTCATTTAAAAATATTCTTATTTTATATCAATAACTTTTAAATTTAAGTCAAAATAATTAAATCGGCAACAAAAACAGAATAAGTTTTTATCAGACAATTGCATTTTTTAACAAAAAAGATCGAATTTCTAAAAAAAGAAGAATTTTCAAACCAAAAACATGAATTTTCAACAAAACTTTTGAATTTTCAAACCAAAAAACGAGAGAGATGGATTTTTAAATAATCTAACGAATGTTTAACAAATTAGTTCTATGTTTAAGCAAGCCGTTGAATTTTAAATCGAAAAGCCTAATTTTCTTCTATCAAAAGAGAAAAATTTACAACAAAATATATGAATTTTCAAAAAAATTCTTGAGTTATTAACTAAAAATTCTAAATTTTCAACAAATAGTATAATATTTAAATTTATGGTTAAAAAATAATTTAAAAAAAACGAACTTTGAACAAAATAATTAAATCTTTATCCATAATATGAATGTTTAATAATGTAACTTAACTTCAAACAAATTAGTAACTTTTTAACAAAAAAATTAAAATTTCCAATGTAAAATTTAATATAGTTCTACTACTTAATTTAATAGTTCTAGTTTTAAACAAGCAGTTGAATTTTCAAGCAAGAAAATTAATTTTCTACCCAAAAAGAAGAATTTACAGAAAAATATATTAATTTTAAACGATATTGTTGAATTTTTTATTAAAAACTATAAATTTTAAAAAGATGAGATTGCTAAGTATTCTTTAAAAAAAGTTAATTTTCAACTAAAAATTATCCATTTTCAGTCAAAAATGCATTATTTCAATAAATTTTCAGATAAAAAGATTAATTCTTAACAAAAAAAGGAGTTTTCACAAAAAGATTAAATTTTAAACCAACGGTGAACTCTTAATAAAGCAGTTTAACTTACAACCAAGTAGTTGAATTTTCAACCAAAAAAGAAAAATTCTTAACGAAAAGATTAATAGTTTCATTTTCTATTAAAAACTATAAATCATCCATCAAAAATTGATTATTTAAATATTTAGCTAAGCGGATTAATTTTAAATTTAAAAAATAAAATTATTATGTATGAAACCAATAAAATGAATTTTATATAGTTGAGCTTGAAACCAAATAGTAGAATTTTCAACCAAAAAAGATAAATTCTTACACAAAAATTATTAGTTGAATTTTCAACTAAAAAAGATTGATTTACAACCAAAACTTGATTAGGTAAATTTTCAGTTAAGAATAATTTTCAACAAAATAAACCAACCTAAACTAAAAAGGAGGAATTCTTATTTTAAAAAATTTGATTGTCGAATTCTTAACTAAAAACTATCAATTTTCAGCTAAAAATTGATTATTTAAATGCTAAGTCAAAAATAATAATTTTCAACAAATAGGAATTTTCAACAGAATAATCAATCCGAAATCAAGAAAATTAATTTTTTTAAAGTATTTTAACTTTTGACCAAGTAGTTGAGTTTTTAAACAAAAAAGAAAAATCCTTAATGGAAATTTTAATAGTCGAATTTTGTACTCAAAAAGATGAAATTTCTACCAAAAATAGGTTAGTTAAATCTTCAGATAAGAAGAATAAATTCGACAGAATAAATGAATTTCAACCAAAAAGGATAAATTCTTATCAAATATTTAGTAGTTGAATTTTCAACTAAAAAATAGCCATTTTTAGCAAAAAATAGACTAGTCAAATTTCTGGTTAAAAAGTTTCATTTTCAATAACAAAAAAAATTTTTTCAACAAAATAATTACATCTGAAATTGAGAAAATTATTTTTATTAATTCGTTTTATGTTTTCAAATTCGGTCATTGAATCCTTGATTTTATTTTCGGGAATTCTTCACAAAAAAGAATTTTTAATTAAAATGTTAATGGTGAAAGTTTCTACTAAAAAATATCAATTCTTAGTGAAAAATTGACTCTTTAAATTTTCTGTTAAGAAGTTCTATTTTCAGACATAGGAAAAAAGAATTTTCAAGCAAAACAGAAGAATTCTTAACGAAAAATTTAATGGTAGATTTTTTTAGTAAGCAAACATGAATTTCCAACAAAAAGTGGATTAGTTAAACTTTCAATGAAGAATAATTATACTCAACAAAATAAACGTATTTGAACCAAATAAGGTGAATTCTTAATAAATAATTTAGTAGGTGAATTTTCCACTAAAAACGATCAATTTTCAGCAAAAAAATGAATTATTATATTTTATTACAAAAAGAATCATTTTCACAAAGAAAAGAAATTTTTTAAACAAAATTATTAAGACTTACCCAATAAAATGAATTTTTAACAAACTGGTTTAACTTTCAACCAAACGTCCCCTAATCAGATAAATTGATTATTTACATTTTCAGTTGAAAACCCTAATTTAAAAAAAAATTTTAATTATCAATTAGTTCTATATTATTAAAATAAATGTATAATAATTTTTTTAATTTGCGATATCCAATTCTTAATAAGAATTATT
>NC_046665.1:112240945-112255927 GCF_010883055.1 Belonocnema kinseyi | reverse complement strand
TATTGACATTAATTTCATGAACTATTAATTATTTTATTATTAAATGTATTTTTATTTAATTTTATTAATCCCCTTATATTATTTGTTGAAATGGTAATTCCTTCCAATTAAATTTATGTGACGGTTCTTTTTTGCAACAAAGGTTTACTGATTCTGTCCTTGAGACTGATACGAGTTTTAGTAAGATATCTGATTTGGCTGATTAAGAGTTAATCGACGATTCTGTTAAGAAGGCAAGGAATTCGTATCGCCGCACGAGAAATCAGAAAACCATAGCTTCCCTCTTTCCCAAGGAAGTACTATTCAAATGTCGGAAAAATTAACTACTTATCTTGCATGATTTTAGATAACGATAGCAATACCGAGAGAAAAATTTTATGATATCTAGGATGCAGCTTCTGAAATTCCGTAAATGGTTCTTCTAAAAGTCTCATTATAATAATAGTTCAAGCATATAATTCTGCACCTTCACGGTTTAGCGAATGTGCAAAATTTAATCTCATTACGTTTCCATGAAAATTTCACTATATTGATACAAAATTGTTAAAAGAGAAATTGTTTGGTACTCATTCTTGTTCGATCAAATACTTATAGCTTAATCAGTTTAATTTATTTATATCTTATTCATTTAAATATATATGTATGGATCGCTCCGAAGTTTTTTTTCGAGGGAAAAACGCAGTAATCCACTTTAATCCTTAATAATCCACTTGTAATCTGAAGTGATACAAGTAATTCGGAAATTCCTACTTGTAATCGGAGAAATCCCCTTCTCAACCGCGTTAATCCACTTGTAATCCACAGTTAATATGGGAAAAATCCAGTTCTAATCCCGCACAATCCACTTGTAATCGGAGGTCATTCCTGTAGTTCTGAATAGGTCACTTTCAGATAGAATAATCCACTTGTAATCCATCGTAATCCACTTGTACGCCTGTGTTAATGTGGATAAATTCTGTTTTAATCTGGAATAATCCACTTGTAATCCAAATTAATTCAAGCAATTCTGATTGCTTAACTTGTCAACAAAATAATCTACTTGTAATGCGAATTAATCCACTTGTAATCGGAGGTAATCCACTTGTAATCCAGTGATAATATAAAGAAACCCATATTTAGCCCGGCACAGTCCACTTGTAATCCGAGGAAATTTAAGTAATTCTAAATGGTTAATTTTTAAAATGCAGTAATCCACTTGTCATCAATTGTAATCTACTTGTAACACAGTGTAAATATGGAGAAATGCATTTTAATTTGGAATAATACACTTATGATCCAAATTATTTCAATTAATTCTTAGTAGGTTGCCTTGTGAACGAACTAATCCACTTGTAATCCGCGGTAGTTCACTTGTAATCCAGTGCTAATATGTAAAATCCAGTTTTAATTCGGAATAATCCACTTTTAATCAAAGCAATCCAAATAATTCTGAGTAGTTTACTTTTCAAATGGAGAAATCTATTTGTATGCGATGTAATCCACTTTTAATCCAGTGATAATATAGGGAAACCCAGTTTCAATCCGGCACAGTCCACTTGTTATCCAAGGTAATTCAAGGAATTCTAAATAGGTAATTTTTTACATGAACTAATCCATTTCTCATCCATTTTAATCCACTTATAATCCAGGGTAAATATGGAGAAATACAGTTCCAATCTGGAATAATACACCATTCATCCAAATTAATTCCTAGAATTCTGAGTAGGTTCACTTGTCAACGAACTAATCCACTTGTAATCCAACATAGTTCACTTGTAATCTAGTGCTTATATGGAAAAATCCAGTTCTAATTCGGAATAATACTTGTAATCCGAGGCAATCCCAATAATTATGAGTAGTTTAGTTGTGAAATAAATAAATCTATTTGTATCCGCGGTAATCCACTTGTAATCCAGTAATAATATAGAGAAACCCAGTTTTAATCGGGCACAGTCCACCTGTAATCCGAGGTAATTTAAGTAGTTATAAACGGGTCATTTGTAAGATGAAGTATTCCACTTGCCATCCATAGTAATCCGCTTGTAACCCAATCTAAATATGGATAAATCCAGTTCTCTTCTGGAATAATACACCAGTGATGCAAATTAATTCAAGCAATTCTGAGTAGGTTCTCTTGTCAAAGAACTGATCCACTTGTAATTCGAAGTAGTTCACTTTTAATCCAGTGCTGATATGGAACAATCTAATTCTTATTCAGAATAATCCACTTGTAATTCGAGGAAATTAAAATAATTCTGGATAGTTTACTTGTCAAATGGATAAACTCATTTGTATCCGAGGTAACCCACTTGTAATCCAGTAATAATATAGAGAAATCCCGTTTTAATCCTACACAGTCCACTTGTAATTCAAAGTAATTCAAGTAATTCTAAATAGGTCATTTGCAATATGGAGTAATCCATTTGTCATCCATGTTCATCCACTTGTAACCCAGTGTTAATATGGAGATATCTAGTTCTAATCTGGGATAATACACTTGTGATCCAAATTAATTGAAGCAATTCTGAGTGGTTCGCTTGTCAACAAAATAATCCACTTGTAATCCGAAGTATTTCACTTTTGATCCAGTGCTAATATGTAAAAATCTAGTTCTTTTTCGGAATAATACACTTGTAATCCGAGGCAATCCAAAAAATTCTGGGTATTTTACTTGTCAAATGAAGGAATCCATTTGTGTCCGAAGTAATCCACTCGTAATCTAGTAATAATATAGAGAAACCCAGTTTTAGACCAGCACAGTTCACTCGTAATCCGTGGTAATTCAAGTAATTATAAATTGGTCAATTGTAAGATGGAATAATCCACTTGCCATCCATAGTAATCCACTTCTGACCCAGTGTAAATATGGAGAAATCCAGTTCTCATCTGGAATAATACACTTGCGATCCAAATTTTTATGCGCGTTAATCCACTTGTAAACCAGTGATAATATAGGGAAATCACGTTTTAATCCGGCACAGTGCACTTGCTGTCCAGGGTAATTCAAATAAATTTGACCAGGTCACTTTTCATATGGACTAATCCACTTGTAATCCATCGTAATCCATTAGTAACTTATCGTCAATTTGGACAAATCCAGTTCCAATCTGGAACAATCCACTTGTAATCCAAATTAATTCAAGTAATTCTGAGTATGTCACTTGTCATATGGAGTAGTCCACTTGTAATCCGCGGCTGTTCACTTATAATCCAGTACTAATATGGAGAAATCCAGTTCTAATTCAGAACAATCTACCTGCAGTCCGACGCAATACAAATAATTCTGATTAATTTACTTGTCAATCAGAGTAATCCACTTGTAATCCGTGGAATATACTTGTAACCCAGGGTTAATATGGAAATATCCTGTTCTCAACCGGCACACTTTACTTGTCATCTGAGGTAATTCAAGTGCTTCTGAATATGTCACATGGCATATGGCGTAATCCACTTGTAATCGATCGTCAACCACTTGTAATCCAAAGTAATCTATTTATAACAAAGTGTTAATATGAAGAAATCCAGTTCTAAAATGGAATAATCCACTTGTAATTGAAATGAATTCATATAATTCTGAGTGGTTCACTTATCATATGTAGTAATACACTTGTAATCCGCGGCAGTTCACTTATAATCCGCGGAATATACTTGTAAACCAGTGTTAATATGAAGATATCCTGTTCTCAACCGGCACACTCCACTTATAATCATATGTAATTCAAGAAATTTTGAGCAGTACACTTGTAATCTAGTTCTAATATGGGATTAGAGTAATTCTGAGTAGTTCACTTCTGTCAGATTGAGTAATACACTTGTAATCTGTTTTAATCCATTTTCAATATGTGTTAATCTTTTTTGTATTCCTTGTAATGCAGTCTTAATAGATAAAAATCCAGTAATACACGTGTGATCAGTGTAATCCACTTTAACTCCAAGAATTATAAGAAGCAAATAATGCACTTGCAATTCAGTATGAATCTGAAAAAATCTAAATCTAATCCGTCATAATCCTCTTGTAATCCAAGGTAATTCAAGAAATTCTAAGCAGTGTATTTGTCAATAAGAGTAATCCACTCTAATCCGACATAATCAACTTGTAATCCCAGCCAATTAAAGTTATTCTGAGTAGTTTGCTTGTCGAACCAAGTAATCCACCTGTGATCTGTAGTAATCCGCTTGTAATCCATTGCTGAATGGAAAAATCCAGTTTTAATCTGAAATTATCCAAAGTAATTCTTGTAATTCTGAGTAGTTAACTTGTCATATGTAGTAATACGCTTGTAATCTATAGTAATCCACTTCAACTCCAGTGTTAATATGAAGTAATTCAGTTCAAAGCGGATTGATCCACTGATGATCCAGATGATTCAAACTAATTCATTTAAACCAAGTATTCTACTTGCAATTCAGTGCTAACATGGAGAAATCCAGTTCTAATTCGGAACAATCCACTTGTAATCCGAGGCAATATAAGCAATTCTAAGCAGCTCACCTGTCAATCAGAGTAATCCAGTTGTAATCCGCGGACTCTACTTGTAACCCAGTGTTAATAGGAGATATGTAGTTCTAATCAGACATAATCCACTTGTAATCCACTTGTCAAACAGAGTAATCCACCTGTGATCTGCGGTAATCCACTTGTAATCAAGTGATAATATAGGGAAATCAAGTTTTAATCCGTCATAGTCCACTTGTAATCCAAAGTAATTCAAGTAATTCTAAATAGGTCATTTGTAATATAAAGTAATCCATTTGTCATCCATGTTAATCCACTTGTAACTCAGTGTGAATATGGAGTATCCAGTTCTAATCTGAAATAATACACTTGTGATCCAAATTAATTCCAAAAATTCTGAGTAGGTTCACTTGTCAATCCAGATTTAATAGGAAATAATCCACTTGTAATCCAAAGTAATTTTTGTAATTCTGAGTAGTTAACTTTTTATACGTAGTAATTCACTTGTAATCCATCGTGTTCTACTCCAACTTCGGTGCAATATGAAGCAATACAGCTCAAATCGCATTAATCCACTAGCAAGATAATTTGAACTAATTCATGTAGCCCAAGTAATCCACTTGCAATCCAGTGCTAATAAGGAGAAATCGAATTCTAATCCATAATAATCCACTTGCAATTCGAGTTATTAAAGTAATTCTGCGTAGTTCACTCGTAAAGTGGATTAATCCACTTGTAATCCGCGGTAATTCACTCGTAATCTGATTCTAATATGTAGAAATCCAGTTCTAATTTGACATAATCCACTTTTAATCCCAGGCAATTTAAGTTATTCTGAGTAGTGCACTTTTCAGCAAAAGTAATGCACTTGTAATCCGCCTAATCCACTTGAAATTTTGTGCTAATATGGAGCAATCCAGTTCTCAGCCGGATTAATCCACTGGTAATCCAATTACTTCGAACTAATTCAGGTAACCTATCAAGTCATCATCCAGTAATCCACTTTTAATACAACAATAATCCAAGGTAATACACTTGTAATCCAACTACTTTGAAGTAATTTAAAGACTTCATATAATTAAATTGTAATTCGGTGTAATCCAGTTGATTTGGAGTAACTTACACATGCTTGTAGTTGAAATAGTTTTCAACTATTTTATTTAATTTATTTTTCTGTGTTGAAATTTAAGTTTCTTAACTTAAAATAGAAACTTCCATTTGTGGCTAAAAAATAATCTTTTTGTAGAAAATCTTTTTTTTCCGTCCAAAAATAATCTTTATCGTTTAACATTTATGATTTTGGCTGAAAATGCAATTATTCAGTAGAAAATTAATCTACTTTGTTGGAAATTCAATAATTTTATTCAAATATTTTTTGATTCCACCGTTGTGTTGAAAATTCATATTTTGGGGTGAAAACTTAACTATTATGTTCAAAATTCATGTATAATTCTTGCTTGAAAATTAAACTGTTTTGTTTAAAAATTTTTTTTTTAATTTGTGTTTTTTTTTTGTAGAAAATTAATATTCTTTCTTAAAAACCTGCTTTATTGAAAGTTCAAAAATTTGGTCACAAATTTATTTGTTTGATTGGAAATTTATCTTTTTCTTTTAAAATTAATTTTCTTGACTGAAAATTTAACTATCCTAATTTTTGATAAAAACTGACCCTTTTTGATTGAAAATTCATGTATTTTGTTGAAAATTAATGATTTTAGTTAAAAATTTACTCTTCTGATTGGAAATTCACGTTTTTATTTGAAAATTATACAATTTTGTTGGAGATTCAACAATTTCTTGAAAAAAAAATTTGTTAATTGATCTTTTGTCTTGAAAATTAGCCGGTTTTGATTGAAAATGTATCTTGTTCAAAATTCGCCCTTTTCTATCGAAAATGAACCTTTATCCTTGGAAATTTATGAATTTAGTTTTTTGAAAATGTAACAGTTGTCTTAAAATTGAGTAATTTTGTATAGGAAATTAAACTATTCTGGTAGAAAATTTAACTATATTTTTGAAATTTCGAGATTTTATTAAAAATTAATTATCTTATTAGCTGAACATTTAACTATTCTACTGTTCGATAAAATAGATTTTTCTTGTTGAAAATTGTAATTACTTAGTTGAAAATTCATGTATTTTGGTTGAAAATCTTCATTTCTTGTAGACAAAAAATTCTGTCTTGAAAATAAAACTGTCTGTTTAAAAATTCGTATATCTTGTTAAAAAAATCGTGTTTTTTGGTAGAAAATTAATTTTCTTACTTATAAGTTCCCCATGTTGGTTAAATATTAAACTACTTTGTTAGAAATTCAACAATTTTGTTTAAAATTCATTTTTTTGTTATTGAAAATTTTCTTAAATGAAAATTTAACTAATCGAATTTTTGTTGAAAATTGATATTTTTTGGTATAAAATTCATGTATTTCGTTGAAAATTCATGATTTTGGTTGAAAAATTAAATCCTTAGTGAAAATTTAATCGATACTATTTGGATAAAAATTCATATATTTTGTTAAAAATTCGTGCTTTTTGTAGAAAATTAATTTTCTCAGCTGATAATTAATTTTTTAACTGAAAATTCGACTGTTTCATTTATAGTTAAAATCTTACCTTTTTGATTAAAAATTCATGATTTTGGTGCAAATTCGTCATTTTTGATAGAAAATTAATCTTATAATTTGAAAATTAAACTATTTGGTTAAAAATGCATGTATTTTATTTCAAAAATCCTGTTTTTTAGGCAATTCAACCATTTTGTTAAAAATGCATTTTTTTGTTCTTGAAAATTCAACAGTTTTCTTGAAAATTTGTCTTTTGAGGTTGTATGTTAAGCTATTTTGGGTTGAAAATGAACCTATTTGGGAGACAGTTGAATTATATTCTAGATCCAAAATGGTTTTATTTGAATGAACCTTATACATTATCTGTGTGGGCCACTGATCTCAAATTATTGTTTGAAAATTTCAAAAACAAAATGGCAGATCCCATATGGCGGCCAAAAAACTAAAAAAAAATTGTTCGATCATTTAAAATTCATATAAATTGCAATCTGTCATCGATTTTTTATGAATTTGATTATTGAAATGCTACTTCAGAACCCCAACCTCACACACCTAATATCTGATTAGATTATAATTAAATCTATCAGAATTAATGATTTGAGACTTTCACTCGACACCCCACGAAATTAGTGTACGGTATCCATCGATTTCGATTTAGCCTTATATGGCCGACCTAAATATGAAGGCTACTCAATATGCGGCTCTACCTTGACTGATTGACGATTTCATTTCTATAAATTTTTATTTCATAACTATGACATAGTACTATTGGTTCATCGCACTCAATGAAAAGTAAATTTATAAGTCTCCAAACAATTTTACTCCGAGAAGAGGGTGGTCAAAAATTATACTTGTTTCATTTTCATTCTCTTACTCAACAAATTTATTTAAATAAAACCAATTCTCTCCTTTCCTCTCCCCTCATCACCTATCCTATCGTCTCAACTCCACACCTCTCCTCTCCTTTCATTTCCTATCCTCTCCTCCCCTCTCTTCTCGCCACTTCACTAATCCTCTCCTCTCCTCTTCTATCCTCTCGTCTTATCTCCACACCTCTCTTTTTTGCATACGTCTCCTCTTTTGGCCTCCCCTCTCCTCTTCTCACTTCACCAGTTTTCTTCTCTCCTCTCCTCAATTTACCAATTCTCTCCTCACCTCTCCTTTACTCTCGTCTTATTATCTCCGCACTTCAACTCTCCTCCCCTCTCCTTTTCTCACTTCACCAATCCTCATATCTCTGCCTTTTACCACACCAATCCTCTGCTCTACTCTTATCTCTTCCTCTCTTCTCTTCTTACTTCTCTAATCCTCTTCTCACCTCTACTCACTTGAACAGCCTCTCCTCTCTTATCCTCTCCTCACTTCAACCAGCCTCACCTCTCCTCTTCTCACTTCACCAATCCTCTTCACTCCTCTTCTCTCCTCTCCTATCATCTTATCATCACACTTCTCCTCTTATCTCCTCACCCCTGCTCTCCACTCGAATCTAGTAAATCTGGACTAGTAAAGAGGTAATCATTATTAAATGTGAAGGAAAATTATTGTTTAAACAATTTATAATTGTTTATATTAATTTTAATTATTGTTTTAATGATTTTCTCTATTGTTTATTTACTGTTTGTTCATTAATAAAAAGCTAAAGCAAAGTTAAAATTTTCCGAAAAAGCCGCAACTTTTAAACAATTATCTACGATGTTCACTTTCTTTTATAACTAAAAAGCCAAAGGTTGTCATAATTATTAATGAATTTTTTTAATAATCCTGTTTAAACTTGCATTTATTATTATTTCATTAAATAAAAAGTGGAGAAACAGTTGAAAATATCAGAAAAAATTTACCTATGTAGCATAAATCTAAAAGAAGCGAATTATAAACAATAAACTGACTATTTGAACAATTCACAATTGTTAAGATTAATAAATTATTATCTCACCTTGAGTGAAAAGTTGAAAAAAGCTTGCGTATTTTGAAAGAAAACCACGACTATATAACACAATTCCAAAAGAATATTGTTATGAATAATAATAATAATAAATTATTTAAGCATTTTTACGAATCTGAAGGGGGTATTTGCGGCCCCATAAAGCAGGCTTATGTGGATGGAATTCAAGAAGCTTATTTTTTTTAGTCTATGTCTAATTAGATATTTTGTAATGCTTACACAGTTCTGCGAAGTAAACCTCTCAGGCACTCTAATGTGCCAGGCGTACCCCATTGCGAGCGCAAGCGTGTGTGTGTGTTTGTGTGTTCATAACGTGAAATTACTCGAAATTGACTAGTTTTACCCCCAAGCCATTTTACCTTCGACATGAAGCCTCTTTTTTGGTTGATAACTAGCCTCTTTTGAGGGTTCCTACACTTTAAGGTGGGTTCCGAACCACCAAAAAGTCCCGGTAGAAGTTAATACAAAAAATTTAATTGGTATCGGCACGGGCATCAAACCTGAGCCTTGAAGATTTAAAATACAAAACAGAAAAACATTTTTTTTGCCAAATTTTGGGGGAGGGTAAGGTGAGAGTATGTAACTTTAAAAAAAATCCAATGCGTTTTTAGACCACCCCAATGCGACATGCATCCTATTGAATGCAGATTCTATATGTCTTTTTACATTTATCGCGCGTTCTTGGCAACACATCTTGATGTGAATTGAATATCAAAATAAATTTCGACTCTTGGCTAAAATTTGCATTTATTTTTTTTAGGATCCCATGCTCGAGAGTCACGACATCCATTTTTTTGCATCAATTTAAATCTAGGCACGTTTTATCAATTTGTATTTCCGGTGTAAAAACGGATTTACAGACTGTTTTTTTTGTTTTTGGTTATTGTACCCAAGAAACGTATTGTCTATTTTAGGGATTTGGAGCATAATTTATTTTTATTATTATTATTAAAGAATCAGATTTTTCAATTATTTCAGAAAATATTTATGAAAGCAATAATTTTTACAAAAATTTGAAAATAATTGATTTCACTGTTAACCTTAAAACTGAAAATATTAAAAAGTCTGAATTGAAATAAAAATGAGTGGAATTAGTATAATTTTATAATTATTAGTGTAAAAACGGATTTACAGACTGTTTTTTTTTTGGTTATTGTACCCAAGAAACGTATTGTCTATTTTAGGGATTTGGAGCATAATTTATTTTTATTATTATTATTATTGAAGAATCAGATTTTTCAATTATTTCAGAAAATATTTATGAAAGCAATAATTTTTACAAAAATTTGAAAATAATTGATTTCACTGTTAACCTTAAAACTGCAAATACTAAAAAGTCTGAATTGAAATAAAAATGAGTGGAATTAGTAGCAGAACTTGTTTTGAAATTTTTATATTGTTCCAAATGTTGGATTCGAATGTCTACAAAAAATTATATTTTAATATATATTTTAGTTTTGATTTGCTTTTTCAGTAGTTTTATTTTCAAACTGCAATTTTTTTCGTCCTAAATTACGCATTATAATTGCATACGACTTATTCTATTTTGTTATATCACATTAGTTGATTTGAAAAAAATCATCTCATACACATTTCAATGCCATCGATCCGTATGATGCAAGAAGGTGTACATATTTCCTAGCAGAGGTGTTAGCCCTGAATTAAAAAAAATGTATGACACTTCTAATACAATAAAATATTATTTATTATATGCAGAAAGATTATCGCTTTTTTTTAAGTTTCTAAGATTTCAAGTCGAGAAATATATCACGTTTGCAACAAAATAGTTGAATTTTCAGAAAAAGAAAATTTTCTACTAAAAGAAATTTATATTCAACCCAAAAAGACTAATTAAAAAAAAATTAATATAACAGTTAAATTAACAAACAAATTTCGAACTTTGAAGCAAAAAATATCAATTTTTAACCAAATATTTAAAAATTTTACCAAAGCTAAAGAGACGAGTTTATAATAAAGGGGTTTAGTTTTGGACCAAAAATATTACTTTAACAAAAAAAGTTAAATTTTCAATCCAAGAAGATGAATTTTTACCTCGGAAAAATAATTTTTACGAAACGACGAAATTTTTAACAAAGTACGTTCATCTTCAAACCCTACAGATGAATTTTTAATTGGAAACGATAATTCTTCGAGAAAAATTGAAACAGTTAAATTTTCAGTTTAAAAAACGACTTTTCAACAAACAAATAAAACCAATTTCTAACCAATAGGATTCAAAGAAAGAATAAATTTTTTAACAAAATAGATACAACCTCAACCAAGTAGATGAATTTTCAACAATGGAGACAAATTTTCTACATAATACAACCAATTTTTAACTAGAGATTAAAGTTTTCAAACTAAAAAATCGAATTTTATAGAAATCGGTCGACTTTCAAACCAGATAAGAAGAATGTTTACAAAGAAAATTGAGTTTTAATCGTCAAAGTGAGTTTTCAAACAAATAGTTGTATTTTTAAATAAAGAAGTTAAATTTTCAACCAAAAATAGAATCGTTACATAAAAATTGAATTGAAAGTTTTAAATGAAAAGAAAGAATTTTCAAGAAAATAGTGAAATTTTTAACCAAGAAGGTGAATCTTAAAAAGTAAAATAAATTTTTCAGAAAGTAATTCAACTTCCAACAAATCATTTTAATATTCAACCAAAAAGATGAATTTGTGACCAAATATTTAATTTTTCACCACAACAAATTAATTTTTTAAGAAAAACATTAATTGTTTAGCACAAAAATATAATTTTTTAACAAAAAATTTGATTGATGATTAAGTTGAATATTAAAAAAAATTATGCCGCTTTAAAAAAAAAAAATTTTTAATTGTAAATTAAAAACAGTTGCAAAAAAAAGTTGAAGATCAATTTTCCACCAAATAGAAAAATTTTTAACGAAATATATAAATTTTCAACCAAACAGTTGAATCTAAAAAAGAAGACATTTTTAACCAAATGGTTGATTTTTCAACGAAAAACTATGAATTATCTACAAAAAAGGATTTTGTAGCTTATTAAGGTAGTTGACGTGCCAAAAGTCAGATATCTGAAAAAAATAGTTTTTCTATGATTTTAAGAATAAAGAAAAAAGAATAAATAAAAAAATGTCATTTTAAATAAAAAACATTATTTTTTATGAAAAATGTTAAAATTTGTTTTAAAAACATTAATTTGAACCATGTTTTTTGCAATTGAATTTTTTCAGACCGCTGATTCTCACCAAATTTAAAAAAATGATTGCATTTTAATAAATGACGACTTATTTTTTCTGGGAAAACATTCTCTAATATTCTACTGCTTCTAATTTTAAGAGTCATTTTTTCTATGGCTAAAATCGTTAGAACATTTTTTGTTAAGAACACACTTTTTAAACAAATAATTATATTTTAAGATTGTATAGATATTTTTTAAATTGGAAAAAAGTAGAGTTGTAGAGAATTTTTTTCCCGGCAAAAAGCCGTCCATTATAAAAATACAATCATTTTTTTAAATTTTAGGTCTTTCAAACCTCCCCCTTCCATACTCACCATTCCCCTACTCCCCTACATTTTCCTCCACCTCTCCACTCACTTTACTCAACGCTACCCCTTCCACAACTTCTTTCTCCTCTACCTTCTTCTCTCCTTACTTCCCCAGTTAATACTCTCCTTCCCCTCCTTCCATTCCCCAGCCATCACTTCCCCTCTCATAATCACCCACATTACAATATCAGCTCTTCCTTCACTTCCCTCACTACAAACCATCACTTCTCCACTTCTTCCCCTCGCTTTCACTACTTATCTTCCCCTTATTTTCCCTCGCTTCTCCTCCTTTCCCTTTCCCTACTTCCTTACCAAATTTCTGCTCACAAATTAATAGTAGGGAAGTGGGTGAGGCTAATTCCCCTCACTTCATTCCCTTATCCACCCCTCCTTAGCACTGACTGCCAACACTTCCCAACTCATTTCCCCTTACTGCCTATTACTTTCCCTAATACCTGTCCACTTCTTTCCCCTCACATTTCCACACAAAATTTCCCCTCCTGGAAAAAGTACGAGGGACCGGGGGACGTTCCCCCGGCTGACAACAGGAGAAAAAAGAATACATTTAAATGCAATATTTAAGGGTCAAAAATTAAGATAATTAAAAATTTTGTCCCTGAAATATGTATAAAAAAGAGTGAAATTTTGATTCCTACAGGAAACTCAATTGCAATCAAAAGTAGACTTTTAAAAGATTAACTTTCCCTGCTTCAACTGTAAAATCGGTTTTACTAACTTTCCGATCCCCTTATATAAAGAAAATTTATATCTCGAATTTCGCCTTAAATTACACTTAATCGTGTTTTATTTTCAAACTCAGATTTTGTAAAAAAAGTTAGGTTTTGCATTTATGTATAAATAGCTTACTTGATATTTACTATAAAAATTGAAGTAGTTTTTTTGTTTGAGCTGATTTAATCAGAGTTGTAATTAATGGAGCTAAATTATTTTTAATGTTGCAAAAAAAAAACAATTTCAGAGACTGGTTAGTGGTTTTAAGTACTGATCTTCAACAAAAAATAAAAGTTTTCAATCGTCAATTTACCGTATTTTGTATACGCTTTAAAGATGAAATTTTTTGTAAGCTACGAGTCTTGGGAAATTTATCGAGAACGATAAATATAACTTATGTTATTCCGTTTTCCTTATGAACTTATCATTTAAGTCAACAAGTTTCCAGTTCACTTCAAGCAAGGGGGAAATAACTATGGTAATCCGCAAAACGGCTCGTTTTTACGAAATGTTAATCCGCGTAATCTAGTTAATCCATTGTAATTATAAATAATCCACTTGTAATCCTTGGTAATACACTTCTAGTTCCAGCAAATACACTTTTAATTCTTGGTAATCCACTCCTAACCCTAGTATCCTACTTGGAATCCTAGACAATCAACTTAAAACTCCAGGTAATCCGTTTTAATCCTAGGTAACACTAGTTAACTCAAATTTAAGTCTAGGTAATCCCGAAAATAATCTAAGTAATTAATCTGTAACCCTAGGTAATACACTTTCAAATCCAGGAAATCTACTTGTAATTCTAGACAATTTACTTGTAATCCTAAATATTTTTATTGTGATTCGAAGTAATCCACTTGAAATCCCAGGCAATCCACTTGTAATCCTAGATGATGCACTTGTAATCCTAGTTAATTCTATTAAAATTTTAGGTAATTTCAATAATAATTTAAGTAATTCACCTGTAACCCTAGATAATACACTTTTAGACCCATAAAATCGGCTTAAAATTCTAGGAAATCTAATTGTAATTCTACGTGATGAACTTCTAATCACATCTAATTTACATGTAATCCTAGATAATACACTTGTAATGCCAGGAAATAGACTTGTAATACTAGATAATCCACTTATAATACTAAGCACTTGTCTTGTAATCCCAGGTAATCGACTTAATATACTGGGAAATCCATTTGTAATACTAGGTAGCGCACTTGTGATCCTAAATAATACACTTTTAATTCCTGAAAATAAACTTGCAATTCTTGGTAACCTACTCGCATCCCTATGACCCTACTTGGAATCCTAGACAATCCACTAAAAACTTTGGGAAATCCGTTTTAATCCTAGGTAACCCTATTTTATTCTGTCTTAATTCTAGATAATCCCAATAATAATTTAAGTAATCAACCTGTTACCCTAGGTAATACACTTATAATGCCAGGAAATAGACTTGTGAAACTAGATAATCTACTCATAATACTAAGCACTTTTCTTGAAATCCCAGACAATCCATTTATAATTCTAGGTGATGCACTTGTAAACCTATTTAATTCTATTGTAATTGTAGATAATCCCAACAATAATCTTACTACTTCACCTGTAACCCTAGGCAATACACTTGTAATGTCAGGAAGATGACTTTTAATACTCAATAACACAGGCCAACATTTCTCAGAACCAGAGACCAGACCTACTATACCCGAAGGTTTTTGCTGCGCTGAATCCGAATCTGACCTCAAAAAAATTCCATCACCCTCAGTTTTCGAGATA
>NC_046665.1:112235474-112240845 GCF_010883055.1 Belonocnema kinseyi | reverse complement strand
GAGGTCGGATTCGGATTCAGCGCAGCAAAAACCTTCGGGTATACTAGGTCTGGTCTCTGGTTCCGGACCTTTGTCAAATTTTGTCGGCCTGTGTAATCTACTTATAATCCTAAATAATTGTCTTATAATCCAAAGTAATCCACTTGAAATCGTAGACGATAAAATTTTAATCCTAATGAATGCACTTGTAATTCGAGAAAACGATCTTGTAATTCTTGGTAACCTACTGGTAACCTTACGATTCTAATTAGAATCCTAGACCACTGGTAATCATAGATAATCTATTCATAATCCAAGCTTATCCGCCTGTTCGCCTAAATAATTTACTGACAGTCCACTTGTAATCCAAATAATTCAGCATACTCCAAGTAATCCACCTTAAAACTATGATAATACAATTGTAATTTCAGGAAATATACTTGTAATTATTGGTAACCCACTTTTAATTCTTGGTAACCCACTTTCAATCCTATTTAATCTCCTTGTAATCCTAAACAAGCCCCTTATAATGCTAGGTAATCCATTGTAATTCTAGGTAATCCACTTGTAACGAGGGGTAATAAGTTTATATTTCTAGATCATTCAAGTATAATCCTAGGCAAACCACTTGTAACTCTGGTTAATTAATTTATAATTCTTGGTATTCTAGGTAATCCAAATGTAATTCTCGGTAACATATTGTACTTGTAACCCTAGGTAAACTACTTTTAATGCTAAGTTATCCACTTGCAATCTTTGGCAGTCCACTTATGATCCTAGGCAATCCACTTGAAATTATGGTAAACCACTTGTAATCCTAGATAATATATTTGCAATTCCTGGATATTTCACGTGTAATTCTACGTAATCCACCTATAATCCTGGGTAATCCTCTTATAACCCTAGGTAATCCACTTGTAATCCTGGGTAATTTACCTGTTATACTACTTAACCGTCATATAATCAATGATAATTAACTTGTAATCCCCGGAGATCCATCTGCAATCCTAGGTAATCCTTGGTAATACACTTGTAACTCTATAGTTATTATATTTGCAATCGTAAGTAATCCACTTGTAATTTCAGTGACTCATTTTTATTTATTGTAATCTATTTGTTATCCTAACTAATTCTAAGTAATTTACATTTAATTCTACGCAATATCCTTGTAATCCAAATTATTGTCATTGTAATCTGCAGTAATTTAAACTAGTCAGTGTTATATTAGGTAATCCACTTGTTATTCTAGATAATCAACTTGAATCTGGAGTAATCTTCTTGTTATCCGGCGTAACGCGGCGTAATTGTTTATTAAGAGTAACCTACTTCTAATTAGGAGTAATCTCATTTATATCCAAGGTATTTTTCTCGTTACTAAGAGTAATATACGTATAATCCTACAAAATCCATTTATAATCCAGAGTAATCCACTTGTAATCTGGAGTAATCCACTTATCATCGAGTTAAGTCCCGATTAATCCGCCGGAATTTAAATAATTATTTGTAATCCTGAGTAATTTACTTGTTATCTGAAGTAATATTTGCCTCCATCAGAATAAATATCTTAAAGGCGAGGGTAATCTACTAATAATCCAGGGAAATATGCTTATAGTACTAGATAATTAACTTGTAATCCAGAGTAAAATACTTGTAATCTGGACAATCTTATTGTAATCCAGAGCAGTCTACTTATAATCTGGAGTGATTCGATTGTAATTTACATATAAGCCGAGGTTATCTTGAATGATTCACATTTAACCTGGGTAATCCACTTGTGATCCAAAATAATCTACATTTAATGCTGGACTATCTACTTCTAATCAAGTGCAATCCTCTTGTAATTCTAGGAAACCCAGTTCTGATCCAGAGTAATCTACTAATGGGCCGTAATCCAAAAAAACCATTGTAATCCTATTTAATCCACTTGTAATACTAGATGATTCACTTGTACTCCAAAGAAATCTACTTTTACTATTTAATAATCAAAGTTTAATCTACTTATAAACCGGTATAATTCAGCGTCATTTAAATAATCGAGTGTTATTCTATGTAATTCACTTTTAATTCTAGATAATTCACTTATGATCTGGAGTAATTTACTAGCTACCCAGAGTAATCGATTTGTAATATGGGGTAATCCAAGAGTAATCTACTTATAAACCGGGATAATCAAGCATAATTTAAACAATTCAGTATAATCCTAGATGATCTACTTGTAATACTAGATAACCCACTTGTGATGCGTCATAATTAATTCATCACACAGTGTACTCTATTTGTCATTTAGAATAAATTCACAGCTTGTGATACTGGATAATTCACTTGTAATACGATACAATATACTTCTTAACCAGAGTACTCTACCTGTCATTGGGAGTAATTCATATTTAATCTTCGTTTATTTAATTGTAACACAGAGTAATCCAATTGTAATCCTGGAAAATTCACTTGTAATCCATAGAAATCTACTTGTAATATGGAGTAATCCAAGTGTAATGTACTTACGATCCGGGATATCCCAGCATACTACAAACAATGCAGTGTAATCCTAGGTAATCCACTTACAATACTAGATAATTCAGTTGTAATCCGTTATAATCTACTTACTACCCATAGAACTCTACTTTTTATCTGGAGTAATTCATATTTAATTCTAAGTTATTTACTTGTGAACCAGAGTAATTCACTTTTAATCCTTGAGACGATACTTGTAATCCAGAACAATCTACTTGTAATCTGGAGTAATCGAATCTTAATATATTTATAAGTCGGTGTAAGCTGGCATAATCCACATAATCGAGTGTAATCATATGTAATTTACTTCTGATACTAGGTGATTCACTTGTAATCCAAAGTAATCTACTTGTACTCCAAAGTTGTCTACTTATGATATGAAATAATCCTAGTTTAACCTACTTATAATCCTCGATAATCCAGCGTAATTAAAACAATCCCATGTAACTCTAGGTGACCCACTTCTAATACTGGATAATCCACTGCTAATCTGGAGTAATTTACAAGTTATTTAGAGTAATCTAGATGAAATATGGAGGAATCACAGTGTAATCTACTTAAAATCCAGAGTAATATCCCGGAATCAAAAAATTTATTATAATCCTTGGTAATCCACCTGTAATACTAGATAATCACTTGTAATCCACTTTTAATCCTGCACAATCCACTTTTAAACCAGAGCAATCTGCGTATAATCCTGCATAATCCAGCGTAAATGATATAATCCAATACAATCATGTGTAATCCACTTCCAATCCAATCTTTAATCTTACCTACAATCCACTTGTCATCCACAGCAATCCACTTATAACCTGGAAAATTCAAATTGTAATATACTTTTAAGGCAAAGTAAGCTGGACTGATCCCCATAATCCAGTGTGTAATTTACACTGAATCCTAAGTAATTTACTTTTTAAACAAAGTAATCTACTTGTAATCCTGGACAAGCGTTTTGTAATCCAGAGAAACCTACTTATAATCTTGAGTAAGCAAATTGTAATATACTTATATGCCGCAGTAAGCTGGCCTGATCCACATAGTCTAGTGTATTGCAAGAAATGTTCTTTTATTACCAGTTAATTCACTTGTAATCCAAACTATTCTACTTGTAATCTAAAGTAGTCTACTTGTTATATGAAGTAATCCAAGTGTCGTCTACTTAAAATCCGGATAATGCAGCATAATTTAAAAAATCGAGTGTAATCCTCAGCAATCCACTTTTAATACTAGATCATCCACTTGTAATCCAGCATAATCTAATTTTTATACATAATACTCCACTTTTCGTCTGGAGTAATACACATTAATTCCTATGTAATTTACTTGTAAACCAAAGTAATCTACTTGTAATACTGGCAATTACACTTGTAATCCAGAGCAATCTACTAATAATCCTACCTAATCCAGCGTAAATGAAGCAATACAATACAATTATTTGTAATCCACTTACAATAAAATCTACAATCTTACCCACAATCCACTTGTAATCTAGAACAATCCACTTATAATCTGGAGTACTAAAATTGTATTATACTTATAATCGGGAGTAAGATGGCCTCAGACACATAATCCAGCCTAATCCTATGAAATTTACTTGTAATACTTGATGATTCACTTTTAAACCAAAGTAATATGTTTGTAATCCAAAGTCGTCTACCTGTAATCCAAAGTAATCTACTTTTAATCTGGAGTAATCCAAATGTAATGTACTTACAATCCGCGATATTCCAACATAATTCCAAAATGCAGTGTTATCCTCTGCAATCCACTTTTATACTAGATAATCCACTCTTAATCCGGCATTATCTACTTCTTACCCAATAGTACTCTACTTGTCATCTGGAGTAATTCACATTAATTCCTAGCTAATTTACTTGCAAATTAGAGTAATCTACTTGTAAATTAGAGTAATCTACTTGTAATCCTAGACAAGGCACTTGTAATCCAGAGCATTTCACTTATAATCTGGAGTAATAAAATTGTAATATACTTATAATCCAAAGTAAGCTGGCCTAATTCACATAATCTAGAGTAATCCTAAGTAATTTACTTGTAACCCAGAGTAATTTACTTTTAATCCTGGACAAGATAATTTTAATCCAGAGAAATCTACTTATAATCTGGAGTAATCAAATTGTAATATACTTATAAGCCGAAGTAAGATGGCCTGAGTCACATGATACAGTGGTTATTTACTCATAATCCCTTATATTCTACTTGTGATGTACAGTAATCTAGATAATCTGATAATCCAGGGTAATTTTTGGTAATTCACTTGTAATTCTAGATAATCCACTTAGAATCTGGAGTCATTTACTAGTTATCCAGAGTAATCTACTTGTAATATGGAGTAATTCATATTTGGTATTAGGTAATCCCGTTGTAAACCGGGGTAATCCACTTGTAATCTTAAACAATATACTCGTAATCCAGCGTTATTTACTTATAATCTATTATATTCTACTTGTAATGTACATTAATTCAGATAATCTGATAATCCAGTGCAAACCTGGGTAATTCCGTTGTAATTCTAGATAATCTACTTATAATCTGGAGTAATTCATTAGTTATCCAGAGTAATCTACTTGTAATATGGAGTAATTCATATTTGCTGTAAGGTAATCCCGGTAATCCACTTGTAATCTTGAACATTATATTCGAATTCCAGAGTTATGTACATCTAATCGATTATACTCTATTTGTAATCTAGAGTAATCCAGATAATCTCATAACCTAGTGTATGCTTGGATAATTCACTTGTAATTCTAGGTAATCAACTTAGAATCTGGAGTCATTTACTAGTTATCCAGAGTAATCTACTTGTAATATGGAGTAATTCATATTTGGTATTAGGTAATCCCGTTGTAAACCGGGGTAA
>NC_046665.1:112222761-112235374 GCF_010883055.1 Belonocnema kinseyi | reverse complement strand
AATTCATATTTGTTGTAAGGCAATCCCGGTAATCCACTTGTAATCTTGAACATTATATTCGAATTCCAGAGTTATTTACTTTTAAACCATTAATCTCTACTTATAATCTACAATAATCCAGATAATCTGATAATCTAGTGTATTCTTGGGTAATTCACTTGTAATTCTAGATAATCTACTTAGAATCTGGAGTAATTTAGTAGTTGTTCAGGGTAATCTACTTGTGATATGGAGTAATTCATATTTGGTATTAGGTATAACCCTTTTAATCCGGGGTAATCTACTTGTAATCTTGAACAATATACTCGTGATTCAGAGTTATTTACTTTTAATCCATTATACTCTACTTTTAATCTACAGTAATCCAGAGAATCTGATAATCCAGTGTAATCCTGGGTAATTCCATTGTAATTCTAGATAATCCACTTAGAATCTGGAGTAATTCATTAGTTATCTAGAGTAATCTACTTTTAAAATGAAGTAATTCATATTTTGGCTTAGGTAATCCACTTGAAATTCGGAGTAATCCACTTGCAATCCTGGACAATATGCTCGTAATCAAGAGATACTTACTTGTAATCCATTATCATCTACTTGTAAGCTACAGTCATCCAGAGTTATTTACTTGTAAACCATTATATTCTACTTGTAATCTAGAGTAATCCAGATTATCTGATAATCCAATGTAATCCTGGGTAATTGTAATTTTAGATAATCCACTTATAATTCTAGGTAATTCACTCATAATCTGGAGTAAGTTACTAGTTATTCAGAGTAATCTACTTGTAATATAGAGTAATTAATATTTGGTCTTAGGTAATCCACTTGTAATCCATTGTACTCTACTTACAATCTAGAGTAATCCAGGTAATCTGATAATCCAGTTTAATTCTGGATAATTCACTTATAATCCAAGTCATCCAAATCTGCTGGACCATATTTTTAGGCAGACAATTTTGTAAATGGTTTGTAAATTCTTCAAGTTTCCTATTATGCAGCATTTATTATCATCCAAATTGTATTTTCGTAGAAAAGAAAAGAAATTTACATTCCCTGGAGATGTAAATTATTATTACTTTACATGACCGTGCAAAGCATTGCTAACGAAGGAGCGTTCCCAATCCTGTCTAACTACGTTAGTGGCTTTTTAAAATGTGGGTAAAACGGTACGTGTTGGAAATATTATTTGTCTGATAACCAGTGGCGTCTTTGCTATAACAGTAACTGACTCGCGGTACTCCTTTTTGAGCAAAAAATGTCCGTTGAAAAGAAAATATTTATTCAAGGTGGTTCAAGCCTTCAGAACCTCATTTAAAAAAAAGTTTGATGCAAATAAATTTCATGGCATCTTGATCTTTATTTTAATGTGCATTTCTCGAAAATGCTTCGTCAAAGATAATCTTAATCTTAAACGCTATTTATGTTGTCTTTAAATTGTGATGATGTATAAATTATGAACATTAATTTCTTCACTCTGAATCTCCCTTAATTTTTATTAATGTAACTTCAAACTTCGAATGTACACACTTAAAAATAAAAACAAGGTCGAATATTTCCTTTCGGAAAGAAATTGCTGTTTTTTAATTTTCTCTTCCGGCATATCTTTTCTCTTCCGGCATTTTTTCTCAACAAGTCTTCTCTCTAAAAGACAAAAATATGATGGAAAAGAAAATTAAAAACGGACAAGATATGCCGGATTTTAGTTTTCTCTTCCAGCATATTTTTCCAGATACAATTTTTCTCTTTTGGCATATTTTGTCGTCAAGAAAATTGGATTTTAAAGAATTCCAAAGAATTCTAAAGAACTGCAAATAATTTATGATGAATTCCAACCAATTCAGGGATCATTTCAACAAGTTTGAAAAATCAATCTCCGACAATATATGCCGGAATAGAAAGTTAAAGGTTGGATACTCTTCTCTCTGAAGGAGAAAAATATTATGGAAGAGAAAATTAAAAACTGGCAAGACATGCCGGATTTTAATGTTCCCTTCCGGTATATTTTTCCGTGTATATTTTTCCTCTTCTTACATATTTTTTCATCAAGAAAATTAAATTTTTAAAAAATCTAAAGAACTCCAAAGAATGTATGATGAATTCTAAACAAATTAGGGTTAATTTCAACAACTTTAAAAATTCATCGCCGGAAATATATGCAGGAATAGAAAGTTAAAAGTTGGATATTCATATCTCTGAAAAACAAAAATATGATGGAAGAAAAAATTAAAAACCGGCTAGATATGCTTGACTTTGATTTTCTCTTCCGGCATATTTTTCCGGATATTTTTTTTCGTCCAATATATTTTGTCGCCAAGATAATTGAATTCTAAATAATTCTAAAGAATTCCAACGAGTTTTGAAAAATTCCAAACAATTCAGGGTTCATTTCAACAAGTTTTAAATTCATTTCCGGCAATATATGCCGGAATAAAAGGTTAAAGGTTGGATGGTCCTCTCTCTGTGAGATAAAAATATGATAGAAGAGAAAATTAAAAACCGGCCAGACATGCCGGAATTTAATTTTCTCTTCGGGCATATTTTTTCGGATACAAGTCTTTTCCTTCTCTTTTGACATATTTTGTCGTCAAAAAGAATGAATTCTAAAGAATTCTAAGAGTTCCAAAGTATTTACGATGAATTCCAAATAATTCCGGGCTCATTTCAACAAGTTTGAGAATTCATTTTCTGCAATATATGCCGGAATAGAAAATTAAATATTGGATACTCTTCTCTCTGAAAGACAGAAATATGATGGAAGAGAACATTAAAAACGGACAAGATATGCCAGATTTTAATTTTCTCTTCCGGCATATTTTTCCGAATACCATTTTTATCTTTTGTCATATTTTTTCGTCGAAAAGATTGAATTCTAAAGAATTCTAAAGAATAGCAAAGAATTTATGATAAATTCCAAACAGAAGAGAATACACATATTAATTATCTCTTCCGGCATATTTTATCGTCAAGGCAATTGAATTCTAAAGAATTCTAAGCAATTCGCTACTTTCCCTATGAATAGGCGCAAGTTAGTGATTATTAATTATATAAGAAAAATTATTAATTATTTTACAAATGAAAAGTGTTTTGAAAATTGATAAATATTTTTAAGAAAAAATATATTATTCTCAAAATCCGTTAATTGTGTTATTAATACCAAAAACTAATATCTTTTGATACTCTACAGAGGAAAAAAATGTTTAGACAAATGAAATTTTGTTGAATAATTACCAAATATTGTTGAAAAATATATTACTTTCAACATTCGTTAACCTTGTCATCAATTCTAGAAATTAATAACTTTTTAAGATAATGAACAATTTTTAACTCCTTAAACTTAAAAATTTACCATTTATAATGTTTTAATGTCCTCATTTTTTCTAAGAAATCGTCGAATAAAAGAAAGAAAACTAAATCACATAATTTTTATAATTATTTAAGCTTTAATGCTTAAATTAATTGGAAGCTTTTAATTTAAAATGATGCAATTTGAAACGCTTTGAAATTATTTTATTTTAAACACTTTTAATATAAAGTCAAAATTATGAATTAAAATAAATATTTTAAATTAAATTAATATGATAAATTTGAATTTAAATTCAGCTATTTGGTTTAAAGTTAAATACATTATTTTTAATGCATTTTGATGTTGTTAAAGATTCATCTCTTTAGTTAAAAACTTAAGTATTTTCGTTTCTTTTTTGGTCAAACTTTTTTATAACTTTTTATAACTTTTTGGTAGAAAATTCGGCTTTGTAGCTTAAAAATTCAACCCTTTAATTAAAGCATGTGTTCTTTCTTGATTTATAAGTCAACTATTCTGTTGAATGTTCATCTGTTTTTATTAAATTCAACCACTTCGTTTAAAATTGGCCCACTTTATTCAAAATTTGTTTTTTCGATCAAAGATTTATATCTTTGGTTAAAAATATAACTATTTTGTTGGAAATTCTTTTTTTTTGGTTTAAAATCATTTCTTCTAGCTGAAAATGTAAAAAATTCATTTTTGGTTGAAAATTTTGTTGTTAAAAATTCATATTTTTGGGTTAAAAATTTTACTGTTTTGTAGAAAAATTGTCTTTTTGTCTTCAAATTTCAACATTTTAGTTGGAATTTTTTTGTTCTTTCTTGGTTTATAACTCAACTATTTTTTTGAGAATTCGTACATTTAAAAAGATTCTACGACTTGTTTAAAGTTGAAGTACTTTTTTGAAAATTCGTTTCTTTTTGTTCAAAATTCATATTTTGGGGTTAAAAATTTTAATTTTTTATAGAAAATTTGTCCTTTTTTCTTGAAAATTCAAGAGCTTAGTTGAATTTTTTTTTCTTTCTTAGTGTAAAAGTCAAATATTTTGTTCAAAATTTATATCTTTTGATAAAATTCCACTACTTGGTTTAAAGTTGAACTGCTTTGTTAAAAATTAATTTTTTTATCTAAAAATGTGAATACTCCATTGACGGTTATAAATTCAATTTATTAAATTGAAATTTAATTTTTGTGGGTAAAACAATGAAATATTTTGTATCTACCTGAAATCTGAGAAATAATTAAAGTCTTTGTGAAATGTTTTCAATCTATCCAAAATTGTTGAAATCTTTGTAAAATCGTTGAAAACATTGGGAAATCATTTTAATCTTTCTGAAATATTTTGAAAAATTTGCGAAATATTTGGTAATATTTACGAAATTTGGAAAATACTTGGTAATATTTGTAAAATTTTGAAAATCTTTGAAATTTTTGTAATCTTTGGAAATTTGTGTGACAGTTTTGTGAAATTATTGAAATCTTTCTGAAACCTCTGTGAAATCATTTAAATATTTTTGTGCACTCTTTGAAATTAATATGAAAATTTTGTAAAATAATTACAATCTTTGTGAAATCTTTTAAATCTGTACGAAAGTTTTGCGAAATATTTGAAATCTTTTCGATATTTTCGGAAACCTCTGGGAAATATTTGAAATATTTTTCAAATCCTTGGAAATCTTTGCGAAATATTTGTTAATATTTGTGAAATTTGTAAAATATTTCTAAAATATTTGGAAATCTTTGCGAAATCTTTAAAATATTTGGTAATATTTGTGAAATTTGTAAAATCCTTCTGAAATCTTTGGAAATCTTTGCGAAATTTTGAAATACTTTTGAAATATTTGGTATTATTTGTGAAATTTAGGAAATCTTTGGAATTATTTTAAATATTTGGTTATATTTGTGAAATCTTTGGAAATCTTTGCGAGATAATTTAAATATTAATGAAATTTGTGAAATCTTTGGAAGTCTTTACCAATTATATGAAATATTTGGTAATATTTGCGAAATTTGTGAAATCTTGGCAAAATCTTTGTGAAATGTTTTAGTAATCTTTAGAAATATTTGTGAAATATTTACAAAATATTTGAAATATGTAATATTTGTGAAATTTGACACATTTTTTGAAGCACACATTTGGTAATATTTTTGAAATTTTTTTCAATATTTGGTAACATTTGTGTTCGAAATCTTTGGTAATATTTGTGAAATTTGCGAAATATTTTTGAAATATTTTGTAATATTTTTGAAATTCGTGAAATCTTTACAAAATATTTAAAATATCTGATATTTGTGAAATTAATGAAATCTTCGGGAAATTCATTGAAATCTTTGTGCACTCTTTAAAATCCATCTGAAATTTTTTTAAGTGTTTGAAATTTTTGTGGAATCTTTGGAACCTTACAAAAATCTTTGCGAAATATTTTTATAACTTTTTAAATCTTTCGGGAATTATTAAAATCTTTATGTGTTCTTGGAAATCTATGTGAAATCTTTGCAAAATTTTTTATTTTTTTCTAAAATCATTGAAGTCTTCATTAAATATTTCTTAAATCTTTGAAAATCTTCGAAAAATCTTTTAAACATTTAAAAAATATTTTACAATATTTTTGAAATTATTGAAAGCTTTTGGAAACCTTAAATAAATCTATTCGAAATATGTGCTAAATATTTTAAGCCTTTGCGAAATATTTTAACTCTTTGTGAAATCTATTGGAAATGATTGAAATCTTTGGACAATCTTTGAAATCTATCTTCAACATTTTTGCGAATCCTTTTGAGAATTATCAGAATTATCAGAATCTCTACGCAATTTTTAAAATCTATCTAAAATCTTTACGAAATTTTGAAAATCTTTGCGAACTATTAAAAATATTTGTGTAATTGTGAAATCTTTGGCAATATAAATTTTATACCAACATTTATTATATATTATCATTATGTATTATTGACTATTTATTGCTTATTTATCATTTATTATTTATGTAAAATTTTAACATATTATAATATGATACTATGTACAAATTATGCTATTTAATATTATAAGCCTGCCCCCCCCCCCCCCTTATAAAAAAGGCTCCGTCACTTCTGCCCTAATGTATCAACATTTCACACAATAGATAAATAAACAGATATTTTCCTTAAAGGATTACAAACACGTTTTTAGAAACTTTCCTTCGAATCAAGGTCTCTACTCTGGTGTCCTTGTAAATCGATGTTAATGAAAGAAATGGCAAGGGATTTACTGCTTACAGATTAATAAATTTTGCAGGTTCAACTTTTTACGCCCTAGAGTGGAACAACTTTTTCTTATTCTTCCAGCAACCTGACATCGGTTATTAGCAGCAATCAGGACTCAAAGGCTTGGAAATGGACTGTTTTTCTCTAGTTTCTAGTTATTGGATCATTTCATGAGACGCCGGAGTTACTGCATCGTGTTACAAGAAATACGTTTCGAAAAAATATAGATTTCGTTACTTTTCAAGTCGGGACACATTTATTCAGAGCAGATTTCCCATAATTAGAGTTGACTCTATAAGGAAAATTTATAGCCTCTTATTTCGAAAACAATTACAAACGATCATTTTAACGCATTACAAGAACTGAAATACTATTTTCTTCACTTTAAATCATTCGTGATACGATAATTAACAACAATTAATTTAAATTCAGATGTATCAAATTAAACTCCTTCACAATCAAGACCTTTCAAATAAAATAATTTTTTATCTGAAATACTTAGAATAAAAAAAGGCCTGAAAATTTGGTATTAAATTTTAATCAAATAGTTGAATTTTCGAACGAAAAAGATGAATTATCAACTTAGAAGATTAATTTTTTTCGAACAGTCGAATTTTCAAAAAATACATCAATTTTCAACGGATTAATTGAATTATCCACGGAAAATATTAATTTTCAAACAAATTATTTGAATTTTTAATTTAAAAATAAAATAGTTGCATTTTAAGTTTAAAAAATTATTTCTGAAAAAGTGCATTTCTAACAGAATTGTTCAATTTTCAACTTAAGATATTAATTTTAAAATAAAATTATAAATCTTCAACACAAATTTTCAACAAAAATGGTGATTTTTTAACCTAGAAGATTGCTTTTCTACCAAAAAAGATAGATTAATGAAAGGAACATGAATTTTCAATCAGAAATTGTGAATTTCAAACTTAAAAATATAATTATTACATTTGAAGTTAAAAAAATAAATTCTTAAAAAATGCATACAAAACAGAATTGTTAAATGTTCAACTGAAGAGATTAATTTTCAAGTAAAATTATAAATATGCAAGAACAAACAATGGAATTTTTAACAAAGGAATTTAACATCGAACCAAATAGTTCAATTTTTCATGAAATTATGATTTTTAACTTGAAGATTAATTTTACAGCAAAAAATACAACTTTTCAGCCTTATACATGAATTTTCAATAAAATTCTGAATTTCAAACTTAAAAATAGAATAAATACATTTTCAGTCAAAAAAAATTATTTCTGAAAGAAATGCAATTTCAACAGAATAATTGAATTTTCAACAACAAAATTAAGCTGTAACTAAAATAAGCAATCTTCAGCAAAAAAGATATTTTTAAGAAAAGAGTTCAAGATTCAACCAAATATTTGAATTTCCAGCCAAAATGATAATTTTTTAACATAAAAAATTAGTTTTGTACTAAAAAAGAAGAATTTCTAAACTAATTAATTACATTTGTCCATTTAAAAAATAAAACAATAAATCTTTAACAAAAAAAAGATATTTCAAGAAAAGAGTTGAACATTGATCCAAATAGTTGAATTTTCAACCAAAATTATTACTTTTAATCTGGAAATTTAATTCTCTCCTACAAAAGACAAATTAATATTAAATGAAGTCTTTAAATTTTCAACTTAAAAATATAATAATTAAATTTTTACTTGAAAGAATTATTTCTGAAAATATGAATTTTCAACAGAATACTTCAATTTTCCACCAGACATTAATTTTCAATTAAATTGATAAATATGTGACAAAAAAAAAGGAATTTCCAACAAAAAGATTCAACATTCAACCAAACAGCTAAATTTTTAAATTAGAAATATAATGGTTACATTTACAGTTTAAACCATAAATTAAAAAATGCATTTTCATTAGAATAGTTAAACTTTTAACCAAAGAGATAAATTTCCAACCTGATGCATGAATTTTCAACAAATTAGTTGAATTTTCAATAAAATAGTTGCAATATCAAACAGAAACAACTATCAGCTAAGAACATTAATTTTCTGCAAAAAAATCGAATTTTAAACTAAATAGTACATTTTCTAACCAAAAGCATGCATCTTCAACCAAACAGTTGAGTTTCCAACCAAATAGTGGAATTTCCAACTAAAGAAAATAAATTTTTAATTATGAATATCAATTTGCGACCAAAAATTGAAGGGTTACATTTTCAATTAAAAACACGAATTATAATAACAATGTATTTTAAAGAAAATAGTTTAATTTTCAACAACAAAAAAACTGCATTTACAAAAAAGAGTTCAATATTGAACAAAATAGTTGCGGATTTTTAACAACAACAAATGTTTTATTAATGAGGAATATTTATTTTCTACCAAAAAAATACCAATTTTAACCAAATATTTTAATTTTCAACCAAACAAATGAATTTTCAATTAAAATTATGGATCTTCAACCAAAAATGGAATTAATTTTTATCTGATGAGATCACTTTTTTGCTTAAAGAACGAATCTTCAATAAAAAAAGGTGTTTTTAAATAAACAGTTAAATTTTAAATCCAGAAGATAAATTAAAAAAAAAATTTCAGCAAAATATTTTCAACCAAAATAGATACATTTTTTGGCCAAAAATGAAAAAGTTAAAATTTTGGACAATTAAATTTTTAATAAAGGAAAAACCTAAATCCTCAACAAAATAGTTCATTCATCAAAGAGATGAGTGTGTTTTAGCCAAAAATAGAATGGTTAAATTTTCAGTAAACAAATTAATTTTCGATCGAAAAGATGAATTTTCAACTGAGAAGATTAAATTTCTACCAAAAAAGATAAGGTTTGCATAAAAAAAATGGCATAGTTAATTTGTTAGTTGAAAAAAATTTCATTTAAAAAAAAATAATTTTCAAAGAGATCAAATAAGTTTTTAAACAAAAAAAGATCAATTTTTGACGATGTGATATGATTTAATGCTGGGATCTAATGTGGTGTGATGTTGGGATGTAACTTGTGATGTGATAGTAGGATGTGATGTCATATGATTTAATGCTAGTGTTACGTATCAGATGAGATGCACTTTCCTTGCTATAAAATAATTATTTCTAAACTTGCGCTACATCGTCTTTTTTTTATTCTAAATTTGTTTAAAATTATAAAACATGGATTTAGGAACAAGCAAAACGAAAGTTTGAGACAAATCGAATTATTGGTTTCAAAAGGGTTAAAATATAAAATTATAATTTATTAAAATCAAGTTACATAAGTGATATGTGTGAGTTTGTTTATATTTAATTCGAAATATGCAGCATGGAACTGCCAGATTATTGTGAGAAACTTCGTCTTAGTGTCCACCCTTTAAAAAAAGGAAAAGACTTTAGTCACGAGTTTTAAAAAAAATAATATTCAAAAAAGAAATAAAAGGATAGCAATAGTATTTTCGAAAACTTACCAAAGATTCAATTTGTGCCCGCTTGGAAACTCGAGAATCCTGGTGAGGGACTCGGTTCGTAGAGTTGGTCGATCTCCCTTCCTTTGGTATTGTAAAATAGATTGCACAATTGCTTTGTACAATATGTTGGTGGTGTACTTTCTTAGGAGGGCTTTCTTGCTTGTTAAAGGGGCTCACAGAGTTAAAGTTGAAACTGATGCTAAGTTATTTTTATCAGGTAAATGATATTTTACAAAGGTCACTGGTTTCACTGATTCCAAATTTTGTTTAAAAAGTTCCAGAGAGTTTTTGGGGAGAGATTCGACAATATAAATAAAATGTTTATAAACTTCCGGAGAGTTTTTGGGCAGCGGTTCGATGGTAGAGATAAACTTGTCTTGACCCTTCAAGTCGTGGGTATATATAGGCAGAAATCTGATCAGTGGAGGTAAAATAATCCCTTGGTAGACCATTTTCTGACATTGATTTATGACATGATGACACAAATCTTGGAACATTGCGTAGGTGGGAGACCACGCGCCGGTCTTTGCAATGCATTCTCTTGAGAGATAATCGAAGACCACACATCATTATGACGTTTATTGCCTTTTCACCAATTGGGCCATAGTAGATAGGCCTCGCGTGTTCCTTCGTGGGGCTTGCTTCCTTTTGATTGGTTATGACGTCAATGACCGCGCATTCACATGATTCACATTCGTTTTACTTGATATTTCTTAGAATTTGACATAGAATGTATCATATAATTCAGAATATAAATATTAAATGTTTATGACAATAATAATTAATAATAATTGATCGTGGTGATTAAAAATAAAAGATAATAAAAGAACAATTTATAAATGTCTTCGGATATACAATATGAAGTGGTTTATGTATCTATGGTCGGTATGGTAGGAGCTTTCGGATAACCCTTTACTAATCGATAAGTGTTGCTCAGAGAATATATTCGAAGAATACTTTTATGGTAACGATAATTTATAGATTCTGAGTATTTTATATAATTGATATTGACAATTGATTATTATTATTATAAATAAGTATCTGTAATATTGTATAATGCTAGAATGTGATGTGTGCTTTTAGGATGTGATGCTATGATCTGATGTCGTATGATGTTAGCATGTGATGTGATGCTAAAATGTAATGTGTAATGTCTGATGTTGTGTGATTCTATAGTGTGGTGTGATGTAGTACGATGCTGAAATTTACGAAATTAGGTTGCTGAAAATGAAATTCCGTAACTTTTATAGTAAACTGACTAAATTTTTACTTAAGTTCAGAAGCACTTACTAAAAATTGCGTATATTTTCCTAAAATTCCTAAATGGTAACAGAAATATAAGTTATCGAGGCGTAAAGAAATGCGCAGTTGCATGCGCACTACTCGCTTCTCGAGCGAGTGTGGGTAGCAGACGAAGCATGGAGGTTCAGTATTGGTAGTAATCGGCGTGTTCGAAAAATTTTGTTATGATTTGTTACAAAAGGGGGTAATTTTATTCTCGAACATAATTTGTCGGAACATCACACGCTGAAAAAACCTTGTGACTAAAAACGGACCTGGCTAACAACAATTTTTTTATGGCAGGGATTTTTATTGATTAGGGAATCTGTCAAGTAGAATAATTTTGAAATTTCTTCAATTTCAATTTTTAATTATTTTATTTCGTTTATAAAAGATTCTAGATTAAAAATGTTAAAAGTTTACGATCTTGCTCTTTGAATATTGATACGGTCAGGGAAAATGAAAAATTAATCAGTGGGAAATTAGAGAAAATTAAAAATAAAGTTTTGCGGTAACCCTGGTATAATATTCTTGTCATGGATTTATTTGCCTTGTATATATATTACCTTTTAGTTATAAATTTTATTATTTGTTTAAAAATTCATCAATTTTGTTGAAAAGACATCCTTTTTGGTTGAAAATTGAATTTTGGTGTTGAAAATTCAACTAGTTCCCGTGTAGAAATAGCCCGGTTTGACCCGACCAGAAGAAGGTTTCTGGCCAGAATCTGACCGGGTCAAACCAGGATACTATTTTGCTAATTGCCCGGCCGGGATCTGACCGAGTTCCCACCGGGACCCAATCGGGCCAAAAATGGTGCATAATAGACGTATCATAACCTTACAAACATTAAAGAAATATCAACAAACAACTGCCGTAAGTGGGTCGTTTGTAAATATCTGACAGGCGAAAGACCAATTTTTTCGTGTTTTAGGTGTTTTTTATCAATTAGGAAAGATAAATTAAACTAATTTTAATTATATGGTTTCCCATTTTTGGTTCTCTGTGAGAAATAACTTTTTCAGAACGAGGTTTTGAATTACGTTATAATTCTTGAACGTAATAACGATTCGGCGACTTCCGGACTCTTTAATGATAAAAACGCAGTAAAACGCCGGTGGATGCCAGGTTATACCTTAAGAAATTTGTTAAATTTCATAAAATTGTATCCAATTTTCTGGAGCAAAAAAATTATTTATAAAGGTAAGTGAATTATTTTGTTAATAAGTAATCATTATTAATATTCTTCAACATCAATGTTAAATCAATTTTCTAAACCGGTTTCATAGGTTAGGATGTCACGTGAAACCCCTGAAATTTATTTTATCTCTTGTAAAAAAACCTATGCAAACTAAGT
>NC_046665.1:112221350-112222661 GCF_010883055.1 Belonocnema kinseyi | reverse complement strand
TTACAGGTGGAAATAAGTGCTGACAAAGATTCTTATCTCTACCAGTTGGTAGAATATGTTCGCTGTGGTAAAAAGGCTCCAGTAAAATGCGATCGAAGAGCCAAGTCAAAAACCGGTCGGATTCCGACCGGGTTAACCTATTTATATCCGGGATCCGATCGGGTAACCCGGCCGGAATCCGACCAGCGCAGCGTGACCAAACCAACCAGAATCCGACCGGGCAGCCTGACCAGATTCCGGATACAAGCAGGATAACCCTGCCGGAATCCGGCCTGAACCCGGTCATAATTTCTACAAGGGTTTCATAGAAAATTGACTTATTTTTTGAATCTCAAATTTCAATGCTAAAAAGTCAAACAAAAATCGTTTTTGGTTGAAAATTCAACTATTTTCGAAAATTTATCTTTGTATTAAAAAAAATTCATCTATTTTATTAGAAATTTCATCTTTCTTTGATAAAAATGCAAAGGTTTGGTTTAAAATTCAAAAATTTTGTATTAAAGTATTTTTTCTTCTTTGTTAAAAATTCAACTTTTTTGTTAAAAATTCATATTTTTGGTAAAAAATGCAACTATTCTCATAGAGAATTTTTTTCTCATTTGAAGCACATATTTGTGTACCGAAAGGTGGAACCGAAATATTTATTGGATAAAAATTCAACTATTTGTTTTGATTATTTGTCTTTGATTTAAGAATTAATTTATTTTAGTAGACATAAAATCTTTCTTGGATAAAAATACAACTGTTTTTTATAAAAATTCGACCATTTTTTCCAAAAAGTTGCCCATTTTTATTACAATTTTAACAGTTTCGTTGAAACATCGTAGTTTTGGGTTCAAAAATCGAGTCTATTCGTGGAAGATTCAATTCTTGTAGAAAACGTATATTTTGATGTTAAAATATAAAAATAAAGTCTTTTTCGTATGCAAATTTAATTATTTTGTTAATTTGTATTTTTTATTTAAAAACTCATCGGTTTTAGTAGAAATTTCATCTTTCTTGGATAAAAATACTACTGTTTGCTTGAAAGTTGATCTTTTTTCTGTTTGAGGATACAACTTTTTTCCTTGGAAATTTTGGTTGAATCACTTTTTAAAGAAATTATTTTTTTAGGCAGCATTCGTATTTTAATTGAAAGTTAATTTCTCTACACATGCAATGTATAGAGACATTATTGTTGGTTCATTCATTTTGATATAAATTTGCAGTATATAACACAGGCCAACAATTCTCAGAACCAGAGACCAGACCTACTATACCCGAAGGTTTTTGCTGCGCTGAATCCGAATCTGACCTCAGAAAAATTCCATC
>NC_046665.1:112217071-112221250 GCF_010883055.1 Belonocnema kinseyi | reverse complement strand
ACAAATCCAATATCAAATTTGACGAATTCAAAATGGTGGATCCAAAATGGCAGCCATATTGAATTTTCAAAATCTGACTTCATATTCTTAATGAGCAACCTCTAAAACCTATATATAGATTCTTTCGATCGAATACGATCACTTATAAATTGGGCTTATAGCCTCACATATGCTATATAGGGAAAAAAAATGAGTTGTTATAGAAATAAATTAACTTACAGTAGCCATTCTTTCGTCTGATACCGCGAAAATGAATTTCCCTGAAATCTGTATAATGCGTTTGGAGGTCAAGTTTGTTGTTTTTATCGCGTTTCTTGATATTTCAATATAGTTATCGCCTACAATCGAAGCAAATGTAAATTATAATTACCGCATCATAAACTCTATTTAATATTAACATTCGCGCACATTTTAAGTGGTAAAAAGCATTTCATTGTCCAAAGTAAATTTGAACTGTCACTGCTCCCGATTAGACCATCGCCATTTTATTTCACTGCTCCCATAATGCACCGGCGCTCTTCCGATAATTGCTTCAGACACCTATTCTTAATATCCCTATTATAGCTATACTTATTAGGGGTTTGACTATACTATATCCTTGGTATATGGAAATTGTTCAAGGATATTCATTTTCGCTGATCCAGGAATCTTTCTAAATTCCTTCGTTCGTTTTCAGCTAAATTTTTAGCTATAATAAGGAATAATATCCCTGTTACAGCTCAATTTTTTTTACCGTGTAGGATGTAGTCTTGTTTGATGTTCGGATGTGATATGATGCTATGATGTGTTATTTGATGTGATGTGATGCTATGATGTGTTATTTTATGTGATGTGGTCTGATGCTAGCATGTGATGTGATGCATCATGTAATATAATTTGATGCTAGGATGTGACGTGATATGATTTGATCCTAGGATGTAACATGGTGTCATGTGATATTATATGATGTTAACATGTGATGTGATATGATTTAATCCTAGAATGTAATGGGATGTAATGTGATGCTGCGATTTGATGTGATGATTTATGAAGTGATATGATGCTAACAAGTGATGCTATATGACTTGATGCTAGGATGTAATTTGGTTTGATGTTAGGATGTGATGTAATGCTATGATGTGAAATTTGTTGTTTAGTATAATCTTAGCATGTGATGCGTGATGTGAGATATGTGAGGTGTGAAGTAAGCTGTTAGGATGTGATGTTAGATGTATGATGCATTATGAGGTGTGATTCTAGCATGTAATATGTTACGTGATGTGGTATGATGCTACGACGTGATGTGGTATGATGCTTCGACGTGATGTGGTATGATTTGATGTGTGATGTAGTGTGATGTGATGCTAGCATGTGATATATTAATTGATGCCAGGATGAGATGTGCGATGATGTGGTGTAATACTAACGTGTGTTGTATTATTTAATGAGGTGCGGTACTTGGATGTGATTTGTTGCTAGGATGTGATGTTATGTGCGATGTGTGATGTGTCACGTGTGATGTGTGATGTGTGATCATATTGATACTTCATATTTATTGATTTATATTGATATTGGACGCTTCTTATTTGATACTTAATTATTGATTATTGATATTTGATACTTGATATTAATGTGATACAACATATGTGGTTATTTCCGCTGTAAAATTAAGTATTTTGTGGAAGCAATTCGAAAAATAACAGACTTATGAATTATACAAGTAATTCTTCATTTAGGACATTTTTACATTGCTTAAACAATTGTTAAATATTCAGTCCTGGCTTTTCATATCAAAAATATCACAAAAATTTTATTAAAGTTTAAATGAATATCTTATTTTCTAATTTTTGAACCAGTATCGCCATCTCGCAAGGAATATACAAGGCTATAAAACATATCCATCGATAACAGTAGAAAACTCTACCCTAAAGATAGAGTCCTCGTGGATAAAGTTCTTAAATTCCAAAGATTTTAAGTTCAGGTTATATTACCGAGAATATGACAGAATTTAGGAGAATTTAAAGGAATTTTAGGGAATTTAAGAATGAATGTTTTTACCGATATTTTTATTGTTCAGGTTATAGCAGCGGTTAAAAATAAATGATTTTCTAGCTCAGAAATATTCAGGACTTACAGTTATTCATATACAAATTTAAAATTTTCAAATATATTAATTTATTTAAAACAAAAAAAAAGTTTTTTCTACTTCAAAAGATAACTCTTTAACAAAATAATTGAATTTTTAACATAATAGTTGAATATTCAACCTAAAAATACAAATTGCCAACGAAAAAGTGTCATAGTTTATAATTAAATAAAAAAAGAATGAAATTTATACAACAAAAGAAAAGAATTTTAAAACCAAAAAGACGAATTTCCAACAAATAAAGATTTTTCACTCAAAAAATAAATAAAAGTTTACCTAAATTATTGAACCTTCAAACCAGAAGACAAATTTTCTTTACAAAAATTCACTTTTCAAACAAAAAATATGACTGTCCAATAAAAAATTAATTTTCCACGAATCTGATGCATTTTTGCGAATAAAAGGAAATTTCAAATTATAAAATAATTTTTTTTAAGAAAAAAAACGCGAATTTTTAACTAAGCAATATCAATCTTAAAAAAATAATTCTGAACTAAAAAAAGGAAGTATTTTCCACTAAACAGTTAAATTTTCAACCAGACATAAGCCTTCAATAACAAAAATTTCACAATGTAGTTTAAATTTAACCCAAGTAGTTGAATTTTCAATTAAAAAAGATTGATTTACAACAAGATAATTAAACTTTTAATCAACGAGATAACTTTTCAACTTCAAATAGAAATCTTTAACAAAAAAAGTGATTTCTTAAAGAAGCGAGTCAACCAAATGTTTTAAACAAATTAGTTGAACTGTCATGCAAAGAAGAACGATTTTTAACCAAAAAGTTGCATTTTAATACAAAAAATTTAATTTCGTCTGCAAAACATATGAAGTTTTAAATCAAAAAGATCAATTTTCAAAAAAATAGTTGAATTTTCTGTTGAATAAGACTTTAGTCGAGTTTTCACGATCAAACTATAAATTTTTTAACAAGAAATAATTTTCTACAAAAAAAATTGAATTTTCGTTCCAAAAAGACGATTTTTTAACAAAAAAGGATGACTTTTTAACAAAATTGTTGAATTTTCTAGCAAATAGTTGCATTTTTATCGAAAAATATTAAATTTATCTTAAAGCAAAAGCATTTCTTGTGAACTAAAAATATAACTATTGTTCCAGTTGAATATTCCATAATTTCCGGAAAAAATTTATCTCTTTGATTGAACAAGTATTTTTTTACTCAAAATTTATTTATTCAATTTTTGATTATAATATGAAGATCTTTTTTATTGAAAAATTCGTTTTTTTTATTGAAAATTGATTTTTTAACTTAAACCGTAATTATTTCAGTTTTTGTTGACAATTTATCCTTTTCTAGTAAAAATTAATTTTTGTTGTTGAAAATTCAACTATCTCAGTTGAAGATTCATTGTTTTAGTTGAAACTTGTCTTTTTGCATAAAATTCAACTACTCCTCCAGTTGAAAATTCATAATTTATGTTGAAAATTCATCATTTGGGATAAAAAAATGTGCATTTAAAAATGTATCTTTTTGTTTGAAAATTAATCTAATCCAAAAAAGATTCCAGTTGACTCAGTAACATCAAAAATTGAATTTTTGTAACAAAAAAAAAAATTTCTACGAAAAAAATTGCATTTTTAATCCAAAAAGACGAATTTTTCAACCAAAAAGGATGAATTTTTAACAATATATTTAAATTCTCTACCAACTAGTTGAATTTTTATCCAAAAAAGATCAATTTTTTACTAAAACAGATGAATTTGTGAAAAAAAAAATTTTTGTAAGTGAAACTTTCATTCAGAAAATATTTCAGTTCACTATTCAACACCAAAATATAAATTTTAAACAAAACATAAATTTTCTACGTAATAGTTCAGTTTTCGAAAAAATAGTATAATAGCTTAATTTCTAACAATTTCATTAAAATGTTATATAATCTTCTACCTTAAGGGCATGTGACACAGCTAAATACCTATATTACCGACCTCAGTTTTTCAGTTCACTGAATGTTTTTTTTAAACCTAAGAACTTTTTTTATAAATAAAATATCGAGCTGAAACTTTGGAAAATGTATTAGAGTACAATAAAGTAC
>NC_046665.1:112214622-112216971 GCF_010883055.1 Belonocnema kinseyi | reverse complement strand
TCGTGTACAACGTTACCGGCTGATGCCGTTGGAATTGATTGTTGAAATATATTTTTTTACATCTTTTATTATTAAGCTTTGTACTTAAACGTAGTGTTCTTTTGACTCTTGCATTTCTCAAAGTTTGAGACCGATATTTAATGTTTAAAAAAAGTTCGAACGTTCAAAAAATGTTGAGGTTCAGAAAAAAGATGAAATAATTTTCAGTGAAGTTCCTAAGAAATGCTGTACCTAAACGTACTTTATTGTTCTCTAATACATTTCCCAAAGTTTCAGCTCGATATTTTATTTACAAAAAAAGTTCTTAGTTTAAAAAAAACATTCAGTCAACTGAAAAACTGTGGTCGGTAATATAGGTATTTAGCTGTGTCACATGCCATTAATTAAAATAAATTCTGAGATTCTCATAAATTCGCAGAGAATTTATTTCTCGATTATATTCTCGGTAATATTCTCATTCTCGTTACCGTTCTCAAAGTAATATAACCGGCTCAGAACTCTACTCGTGGAACTGCGGAAGAATCGGAAAAATCATAATAACAAGTTTTCTCACTCCGAAAGTATAAACTAAAAAATAAACATAAGTAACTGAAAAAACTGTCATAAAAAAGAAGCATTCAAAGGAAAAACCCTTTATATAATCTTTTTTGATATTCACTCAGTGCTTCACGGAAAATCCACTATTTTCCGATATAACCTCAAATATCTCATTTTGCATGTGCCCCTAGACATGTCTTTATATTCAATATAATTATCAAGAATTATAATTTAATGACTCATAAACGATGAGGTCACGATAATGAATGAATATTATAATGTCGTTAAGAATTTTACAGACGTGGTACACTCGCAAAGAATTCCTAACCTCAACCCTCTTCACATCGACCAAATTAATCCAAACCCTGAAACTCAAATCTACCCAACCGGCCTATATTTACAATATGAACGAAGCATACCTCCGTTTTGATAAAGGCCAGGAAAACTTTGAATTCACATTCAGGTATGTCAACCCAGAGTGCAAGATCGATCGGCAATTCAATTTCAACAGAAAATCGGCGGAACCTGTCTCCGTTTTTTTGAAAAGAGTCGACAACAATGTCACTAAAGTCGTTGAGAAGAAAAAATCCAAGTTGAAGAGAAAACAAAAGGCGAAAGGAGTCACAAGTGAAGAACCAGAGGAAGAAAAAGAGCCAGAAAATAGTGGAGATGCAGTGATAAAAGTGGCTCTTCTGGAAAACGAATCAGTGGTCGAAAACCATCTTCCCTGTGGCAGTGTTTTTGAAAATGTCTTGGACCTAACCTTACTTTTAATCGGAGAGAAATATTCCATCAGAAAAAATGTGCCATGGGTTGAAGAGATAAGTTTACCGAAAAGTATTCTCGTGGGTTTTCCAACTTATCCGTCAAAATTTTCCTCCATTTACACGAATTTAAAGGACTCAAAATTTATTTGGTACAAGAATTTGATATCGGATAGTCCTCGCAAACAACCGAAATGGGTGGAAATTGGAAACGGATATTTTTATGTGCCCAGTGCAGAGGATTTAGGTTGCCAGCTGAAGTTGAGTTGTATTCCTGGAAATGAAAATCAGACGGGGCCTTTGATTGAGGTTGAATCGCAGAATTTAGTCGAGGCGGGACCAGGTCGCTGTCCTTTTGAAACTCGACATGCATTTACGAAAGACAAATTATCAGGCGACAGGTAATATTTTTTTATATCAGTTATTAGGAGGCCCACTTGAAAAAGAATTTTTTTTTAGTGTTACCCCCTTGATTTTTTATATTTTGCGAAAATTATGTTTTTTTTTTTATTTTCTTACGTTAGCCATGCAATGTTTATATAAACTGGATGAAGTAAGAAAAGGATTTTCTTTTTCTTTTTAACAAAGATTGATGAAAAATTACACTATTAGGTGGAAATTTCACTTTTTTTGTTATAAATTGTTTCTCGGTTGATAGGATCATCCATTTTGTAAAAAAACTTCAGAAAATAGTATTTTTAATTCAAAAAACAGACCTTTTTAATTCAAGGATAGGCATTTCTTTACTAAAAATATGCATTTTCTACAAAATAGTTGAATTTTCAACTAAAAAAGGTTGTTGATAATTAGTTTTTTACTGAAAATATAACTACTTCATTTTGGAAATCGAAAAAATTAATATTCATTTTAAAAAAAGTTCATTTTCGGCCAAACAATCGCATTTTTAAGCAAAACAATTACAATTTTAACCAAAAAAAAAGATATTTCAAACTCAAGGATCGATCTTTTTTTACTAAGAACACAAATTTTCTACAAAATAGTTGATTTTTTAAACAAAAAGATGAATTTTCAACCAAAAAAATTAATT
>NC_046665.1:112185394-112214522 GCF_010883055.1 Belonocnema kinseyi | reverse complement strand
AAAATTAAATTTTTTACTGAAAATATAACTACTTCACTTTCAAATCGAAGAAATTAATTTTCATTTTAAAAAAATTAATTTTTAGCCAAACGATTGCATTTTGAACAAAAAAAAAAAGGATATTTCAAACTCAAGGATCGGTCTTTTTTTACTAAGAACACAAATTTTCTACAAAATAGTTGATTTTTTAAACAAAAAGATGAATTTTCAACCAAAAAGATTAATTTTCTTCCAAAACGTTGAATTTTCATAACAAAAAAAATTAATTTTCTAGAAAAAAGATCAATATTCGACAATAAAAAAATTAATTTATAACCAAATTTAAATTGAATCTTTTAAATCTTCTGGGTGAAGTCAAAAATTTTATTATTTTGTTAAAAATCATTTTACTTAATTCAAAATTCATCTTTTTGGGGTAAAAGTAAACCGCAGAATCTTTTTTGGTTTAAGATCCAAGGACTTGATTAAGAATTTATTTTTTTGTTGAAAAATTGAACTATTTGTTTAAATATTTATGTTTTTTATTGTTAAGGGTTAATAATTTTAGTTCAACATTTATTTTTTATTGTTAAAAAGTTAACTATATTGTTAAACAATCTTTTTTTGTTGTTGAAAATTAATTTTTTTACTGAAAATATAACTACTTCATTTTCAAATCATAAAAATTAATTTTCATTTTAAAAAAGTTAATTTTCAGCCAAACGATTGCATTTTTAACAAAAAAAAAGGATATTTCGAACTCAAGGATCGGTCTTTTTTACTAAGAACACGATTTTTTTACAAAATAGTTGATTTTTGAAAAGAAAAGTTAATTTTCTTCCAAAAAAGTCGAATTTTCAACTAAAAAAGGTACAATTAAATCTAAAATCGAAATAATCAGAAAACATCAAATTTTTAAAAAAATAGTTAAATTACCTATAAAAGAAATAAATTTTGGAACAGAAAAGGTTCTCTGTTTAACAAAGAAAAAATTTTCATCCAAAACGTTGAATTTTCATGCAAAAAAGATGAATTTTCTAAAAAAATTTCACAAACAAAAAAATGAATTTATAACCAAATTCAAATTAATTCTTTTAAATCTTTTGGATTAAAAAATAGAAAAGAATTCTATTTGGTTGAAAAATCATCCCATTGAGTTAAAAGTTTCACTATTCTGATGAAAAATTGCACTATTAGGTGGAAAATTTACTTTTTTTTGTTATAAATTTATTTTTTCGATTTAAAGCTTCATCGCTTTTGTTTTTGGAAGAAAATTAATTTGTTTTGGTTCAAAATTCAACTATTTTGTATAAAATTCGTGTTTTTAGTAAAAAAAGACCTATCGCTGAATTTGAAATATCACTTTTTTTAGTTAAAAATGCAATTGCTTGGTCTTTTTTTTCACAAAAGAGATAAATCTTTGAACCGAAAAAATAAATTTATAACAAAAAAAGTTAAATTTCCAACTTATAGTGTAATATTTTATAAAAAAAAAACCTTTTATTACTTCATCCAAAAGATTTAAAAGAATTGATTTACATTTGATTTTAAATTAATTTTGTTGTTGAAAATTTATCTTTTTTTTAGAAAATTCATATTTTTTGCATGAAAATTCAACGTTTTGGGATGAAAATTTCTTCTTTGTTAAATGGAGAACCTTTTGTGGTTCAAAATTCATTTCTTTGCTAGGAATTCAACCGTTTTGTATGAAATTCGTATTTTTAGTAGAAAAAAATACCTATCCTAGTGTTAAAAATATCCTTTTTTTTTTAATTTTCTTGCAAAAAATGTCGAATTTTCAGCTTAAAAAGGTACAATTTAATCTAAGATCCAAATAATCGGAAAACAAAAAAAATGTTAACAAAATAGTTCAATTTCCTATAAAAGAAATGCTTTTTGAACCAAATGTTCTGCATTTAACAAAGAAAAATTTTCATCCAAAACTTTGAATTTTCTAAAAAAAAAAAGTGAATTTTGCCCCCAAAAAAATGAATTTATAACCAATTTTTTATTTAATCTTTTAAATCTTCTGTGTGAAGTAATAAAAGGTTTTTCTTTCTACAAAGCCATTGTTGTTTCCCAGACGTAAAATCAAAAGATTATTTGCCATAAAAAATTCTCAAAATTTTACAATTTTCTTAAAAAATGAAAAATTTTGGTAAAAATCATTCTACTTGGTTGAAAATTCAACATATTGGGGTAAAAGTTAAACTATTTTGATCAAAATTACACTATTTGGTGGAAAATTACCTTTTTTTATCATAAGTTTATTTTTTCTGTTTATAAGTTTAATTTGATTCTTTGTTAACTTAAGAATCTTTTTTTTTGTTCAAAATTTAACGAGTTGGTTAAAAATTACATTTTTTTTGTTAGAAAATTTAACTATTTGTTTAAAAATCCATGTTTTTTATAGTTAAGAGTGAATAATTTTAGTTAAAAATTCGTTTCATTTATTGGAATTTTAACTATTTTGTGAAAAAATCTTTTTTCGTATTTGTTGAAAATTAATTTTTTTACTGAAAATGTAACTACTTAATTTTGAAATCGGAAAAATGAATTTTCATTTAAAAATAGTTAATTTTCAATAACCTTTTTGAGTTAAAGGCTCATCTATTTTGATGAAAAATTACACTATTACGTGGAAAATTAACTTTTTTTCATGAATTTATTTTTTCGGTTTACATATTTATCTCTTGTGAATAAAAAAAAACCAAACAATTGCATTTTTAACAAAAAAAGGGTATTTCAAACTCAAGGATAGCTCTTTTTTTTACCAAAGACACGCATCTTCTACAAAATAGTTGAATCTTGAAAAACAAAAATTAATTTTATTCCAAAAAAAGTCGAATTTTCAACTAAATAGGTACAATTCAATCCAAAATCGAAACAGTCAGAAAATAGAACAAATTTTTAACAAAATAGTTAAATTTCTAATCAAAGAAATAAATTTTGAACCACGAAAGGTTCTGCATTTAACACAGAAAAAAATTTCATCCAAAATGTTGAATTTTCATGCAAAAAAAATGAATTTTCTAAAAAAAAATTTGAATTTTCACCCAAAAAAATGAATTTACAACAAAATTTAAATGATTTTTTAAAATCTTTTGGATGAAGTAATAAAAGGTTTTTCTTTTTCGGACGGAAAATCAAAAGGTTATTTACCATCCAAAATTTAATTATTTTTTGTAGAAATCAACAATTTTGTTAAATTTTTTAGTTAAAAGCTTAACTGTTTTGATGAAAAATTACACTATTAGGTGGAAATTTTACTTTTATTGTTATAAATTTATATTTTCGGTTTACAGATTTATCTCTTTTGTAAATAAAAATTAATAAAAATAAACAATTGCATTTTCAACAAAATAAAAGGTTATTTCCAATACTAGAATAAGTCTTTTGTTATAGGTCTTCCTATAGAAGAAAATGCATTTTGAACCACGAAAGGTTCTGCATTTAACAAAGAAAAAATTTTCATCCTAAAAGATGAATTTTCACAACAACGAAAAATGAATTTATAACCAAATTTAAATTAATTCTTTTAAATCTTTTATAAAATGTTTTTCTTATTTGAATGCCATTATTCTTTTCTGGACGTAAAATGAAAAGATTATTTACTACCCAAAATTCTCCAAATTTTATTTTTTTTCTGTAGAAATTAATAATTTTGTTAAAAAGAATTCTATTTGATTGAAAAATCATATTTTTGAGTTAAAACCTTAACTCTTTTGATAAAAAATTACGCTCTTAGTTGGAAAATTTAATTTTTTTGTTATGAATTTTTTTCCTGTTTAAAGATTTATCTCTTTTGTAAATAAAAAACACCAAACAATTGCGTTTTTAATCAAAAAAGGATATTTCAAACAAAATAGTTAAATTTTCAACCAAAAATATTAATTTTTTTCCAAAAAAGTCGAATTTTCGACTAAAAAAGGTACGATTTAATCCAAAATCGAAATAATCAGAAAACAAAACAACAAATTTTTAACAAAATAGTTAAATTTCCTATAAAACAAATGAAGTTTGAAGCACGAAAGGTTCTGCATTTAACAAAAAAAAATGTTCATCCAAATCGTTGAATTTTCATGGAAAAAAGATTAATTTTCAAAAAAGGAAAAAAAGAATTTATAAATTTATATCCAAATTTAAATTAATTCCTTTAAATATTTTAGATAAAGTAATAAAAGGGTTTTCTTTTTTTAATGCCATTATTCTTTTTCGGACATAAAATCAAAAGATTATTTACTATCCAAAATTCTCAAAATTTTATTATTTTCTGTAGAAATCCACAATTTTGTCAAAAGACTTCTATTTGATTGAAAAATCATCTTCTTGTGGTAAAAGCTTAACTATTTTCATAAAAAATTACACTATTAGGTGAAAAATCTACTTATTTTTGTTATAAATTTATTTTTTCGGTTAAAGATTTATCTCTTTTGTAAAAAAAAAACACCAAAAATTTGTATTTTTAACCAATAAAAAGGATTTTAAAATAAATAATAAATAAAGAATTTTAACAAAAAAATTAATTTTTTTCCAAAAAAGTCGAATTTTCGACTAAAAAAGGTACGATTTAATCCAAAATCGAAATAATCAGAAAACAAAACAACAAATTTTTAATAAAATAGTTACATTTCCAAACAAAGAAATTAATTTTGAACCACAAAAGTTTCTGTATTTATAACTAAATTTAAATTAATTCTTTTAAATCTTTTGGATGAAGTAATAGAAGGTTTTTCTTTTTTTAATACCAGTATTCTTCTCCGGCCGTTAAATCCAAATATTATTTACAATCTAAAATTCTCAAAATTTAATTATTTTTTTAAAAAATCAAAAAGTTTGGTAAAAATCATTCTACGTGGTTGAAAATTTAACTATTGGGGTAAAAGTTAAACTATTTTGATCAAAATTACACTATTAATGATTATTATTATTATCACACTATTAAATTTTTTTTATCATAAATTTATTTTTTCGGTTTATAAATTTAATTTCATTCTTTGTTAACTTGAGAATCTTTTTTTTTTTGCTGAAGATTTATCGAGTTGGTTGAAACATTTTTTTTTGTTAGAAAATTTAACTATTTGTTTAAAAAGTCGAATTTTCAACTAAAAAAATGAATTTATAACCAAATTTAAGTCCATTTTTTAAATTCTCTTGCATGAAGTAATAAAAGGTTTTTCTTTTTATTTAATGCCATTATTATTTTCCAGGGTTAAAATTAAAAGATTATTTACCATCAAAAATTTTCAAAAATGCTATTTTCTGTAGAAATAAACAATTTTATTAAAAAGAATTGTATTTGGATGAAAAATCATCTTTTTGAGTTAAAAGCTTAACTCATAATTACACTATTTGGTGGAAAATTAATTTTTTTTTATTATAAATTTCTTTTTTCTTTTTAGAAATTCAACGCCTATGTAGAAAATACGTATTTTTTATTGTTAAGGATTTATCATTTTAGTTAAAAATTCTGTTCTTTGTTTAAAAATTGAACTATTTTCTTACAAAATCTTTTTTTTTTGAAAATTTATTTTTTTACTGATAATGTAACAATTTCACTTTGAAACAAAAAAATTAATTTTCAGCCAAAAAAATTAATTTTCTTCCAAAGAAGTCTAATTTTCAACTATTTGTTTAAAAATGCATGGTTTTTTTGTTAAGGATTAATCATTTTAGTTAAAAAATGTATTTCTTTTCTTGAAAATTTAACTATTTCGTTAAACAATCTTTTTTTTCAATTAATTTTTTTACTGAAAATATAACTAGTTCATTTTGAAATCGAAAAAATTTATTTTGATTTTAAAAAAGTTAATTTTCAACCAAACAATCGCTACTTTAAGCAAAACAATTGCATTTTTAACCAAAAAAAAAGGATATTTCAAACTCAAGGATCGCTCTTTTTTTACTAAGAACACGAATTTTCTGAAAAATAGTTTATTTTTGAACCCGAAAAGATGAATTTTCAACTAGAAAAGATACAATTTAATCAAAAACCGAAATGGCCAGAAAAGAAAAGAACTAATTTTCTACAAAATAGTTAAATTTCCAATTAAAGAAATTAATTTTGAACCACGAAAGGTTTCTAAAATTAACAAAGAAAATTAATTTTCTAGAAAAAACATCAATTTTCACATACAAAAAAATGAATTTATAACCAAATTTAAATTGAATCTTTTAAATTTTCTGGGTGAAGTCACAATTTTTATTATTTTGTCAGAAAATTAACAATTTTGTTAAAAATAATTTTACTTGGTTGAAAAATCTCTTTTTTGGGTAAAAGGTAAACTATTTTGATAAAAATTACACTATTTGGTAGAAAATTATCTTTTTTTTTTTATTATAAAATTATTTTTTTGTTTTAGAAATTCAACATTTCTGTAGAAAAATTCGTCTTTTTGTCATTAAACTTGAACGTTTTGAATAAAAGTTTATTATTTTTTAACTGCAGAATCTTTTATAGTTGAAGATTCAACGAGTTGATTGAAAATTTTTTATTTAGAAAATTTAACCATTTATTTAAAAATTTGTCGTTTTTATTGTTAAGGGTTAATTATTTTAGTTAAAAATTTAACTATTTTGTTAAACAATCTTCTTTTTTTAAATTAATTTTTTTACTGAAAATGTAACTACTTCATCTTAAAATCGAAAAAATTAATTTTCATTTTAAAAAAAGTTAATTTTCAACCAAACAATCGCTATTTTAAGCAAAACAATTGCATTTTTAACCAAAAAAAGGACATTTCAAACTCAAGGATAGGTCTTTTTTTTTTACTAAAAACCCGCAACTTCTACAGAATAGTTGAATCTTGAAAAACAAAAATTAATTTTCTTCCAAAAAAGTCAAATTTTCAACTAATAAGTTACATTTTAATCTAAATATGAAACAGTCTGAAAAGAAAACAACAAATTTTTAACAAAATAGTTAAATTTCTTATAAAAGGAATGAATTTTGACCCAAGAAAGATTCTGCATTTAACAAAGAAACAATTTTCATCCAAAACGTTGAATTTTCATGCAAAAAAAAATGAATTTTCTAAAAAAAAAAGATGCATTTTCACCCGAAAAAATGAATTTAGAACCAACTTTAAATTAATTTTTAAAAATCTTTTCGATTAAGTAATGAAAGGTTTTGCATTTTCGGAAGTAAAATCAAAAAATTAATTACCATCCAAAATTTAATGATTTTCTGTAGCAATAAAGAATTTTGTTAAAAATAATTCTATTTGGTTGAAAAATCATCTTCTTTAGTTAAAAGCTTAAATATTTTTATGAAAAATTACACTATTAGGTGGAAAAATTACTTTTTTTGTTTTAAATTTATTTTTCAGTTTAAACCTTTATCTCTTTTGTAAAAAAACTCCATTTTTAATTTAATAAAAGGAAATTTTAAATTCCAGGATAACCATTTCTTTACTAAAAATACGCATTTGTACGAAATAGTTGAATTTTGAATAAACAAACAAATTAATTTTTGTCCAAAAAAGTTGAATTTTGATATAAAAAAGATTGTTAAAAATTAATTTTTTTTACTGAAAATATAACTACTTCAACTTAAAATCGAAAAAATTCATTTTCATTTTAAAAAAGTTCATTTTGAATCAAACCATCGCTAATTTAATCAAAACCATTTCATTTTTAACCAAAAAAAGGATATTGCAAACTCAAGAATCGGTCCTTTTTACTAAGAACACGAATTTTCTACAAAATAGTCGATTTTTTAACCAAAAAGATGAATTTTCAAAAAAAAAATATTAATTTTCTTCCAAAAAAGTCGAATTTTCAAATAGAAAAGGTACAATTTAATTAAAAACCGAACATGGACAGAAAAAAAAACAACAAATTTTTAATAAAATAGTTAAATTTCTAATTAAAGACATTAATTTTGAACCACGAAAGTTTGTAAAATTAACAAAGAAAAATTTGCATCCAAAACGTTGAATTTTAATGCAAAAAAAATCAATTTTCTAGAAAGAAAATAAATTTTCAACAACAAAATAATGAATTTAATTAAACTTTTTTTATCAAAATTACACTATTTGGTGAAAAATTGATTTTGTTTTTTATTATAAAATTATTTTTTCGTTTTAGAAATTCAACGATTCTGTAGAAAATTCGTCTTTTTGTCATGAAATTTCAACGTTTTGAATCTTTTTTGGTTTATGATTCAACGACTTGATTAAAAATTAATTTTTTTGCTGAAAAGATGAACTATTTGTATAAATATTTATGTTTTTAATTGCTAAGGGTTAAGGATTTTACTTAAAATTTTTTTTGTTGAAAAGTTTACTATTTTGTTAACAATATTTTTTTTTAATTAATTTTTTTCCTGAAAATATAACTACTTCGTTTTGAAATCGAAAAAATAAATTTTCATTGAAACAAAATTCATTTTCAACAAAATAATCGCATTCTTAAGCAAAACAATTCAATTTTTAACCAAAAAAAGGACATTTCAAACTTCTACAAAATAGTTGAATTTTGAACAAAAAAAAATGAATTATTTCTTCCAAAAAAGTCAAATTTTCAACTAAAAAGGTACAATTTAAACAAAAATCAAAATAGTCAGAAAACAAAAAAAAAACACAAATTTTAAACAAAATAGTTAAATTTCTAATCAAAGAAATTAATTTTGAACCATGAAAGGTTCTGCAATTAACAAAAAAATTGTTATCCAAAACGTTGAATTTTCATGCAAAAAAGATGAATTTTCTATAAAAAAAAAGATAAATTTTCACATGTTTCATGGCTGGAAATTATATCTATTTGATTAAAAATTCATGTTTTTTGTTTTTTTAAAGATTCATCATTTTAGTTAAATATTAATTTCTTATGTTAAAATTTAAGTATATTGATAAAAGTTTGTATTTTTTTGGGGGGAAATTTTTTTTTTACTGCAAATTTAACTTTTATTTTTGCTTCAAAATTTATCTCTCTCAGTTAAAAATTCATTTATTTCGTTAAAAACTTGTCTTTTTTGTGTTAAAAATTACCTTTTTTGTAGAAATTTGTATTTTTGTCTTGAAAATGCAACATTTTGAATAAAAATGTTTTCTTCGTTAACTGCAAAATTGTTTTTGCTTGAAAATTAAACGATTTCGTTGCAAATTTTATGTTTTTTGTTGAAGATTTCTTTTTGTTTGAATATTTAACTATTTTCTTAAAATCTACTTTTTTTTTTAAAATTAATTTTTTTATTTAAAATATATGTTACTATTTCATTGTTGTTTGAAAATTTATCTTTGTTAGTTGCAATTTAATTTATTTGGTTAAAAAATCTTCTATCTTGTGTTTATAGATCAACTTTTTTCAGAAAATTTGTTGAAAATATAACTTGTTCGTTGAAAATTATTTTTCTTTGTTTGTTAAAAATCCATTATTTTAACTGAAAATATATCTATTCCATTTTCTTGTAGAGAACTAATCTTCTTAATTAAAAATTCATCTTATTGGTTGAAAATTAAACTATTTGGTTAAAAATTAGTTGTTCTGTTTTTTAAAGATTCATTATTTTAGTAAAAATTCATTTCTTTCATTGAAAATTGTACTATTTTGTAAACAAAAAAAAAACTTTTTTTAGTTAAAAATTTATTTTTGAACTAAAAATGTTTCCATTTCATTTTTTCTTAAAAATTTATCTTTCTCAGTTAAGGACCCTTTTATTTTTTTGAAAACACGTCTTTCTTGTTTTGAAAGTTTAATTTTTTATCAGAAATTGCGTTTTTCTTCGTTAAAAATTTAACTTGTTTGGTAGAAAATTCGTCTTTTTGCCTTGGAAATGCAATATTTTGAATCAAATGTTTTCTTTATTAACTGCACAATTTTTCTTGCTTGAAAATTCAACAATTTCGTTAAAAAATTCATGTATTTTGTTGAAAATTCGTATTTCGTGGTTTAATATTAATCTTTACTTTAGCTTAATTCATTTTTTTAAAAATTAATATTGGTTTTTGAAAATTGATCGTTTTGGTGGAAAGACAAACTCTTTTCTTAAATATTTATCTTTTTCATTTATAATTCATCTATTTCAGTGAATCTGCGATAGTTCAATATTCAACTATTTGCTTGAAAATTTATATTTTTTATTTGAAAATTCAACTATTATATTTAGGATTATAAATTTATTGTCGTTCGTTTAAACTTTATATATTTTGTTTCACAATGTATCTTTTTTGTTGAAAATTCGTTTTTCTTTTTTGATTGGAAATTAATTTTTTTAACTACAAATTTAAATATTCCATTTTTGGTTGAAAATTCAACTATTTGGTTAAAAATTTATCTATCTTTTTTAAAATCAAATATCTTTACTTGAAATATTATAAATTTGATGCACTTTAAATTGAATTTAACATAGTTTGAATTATTATTCAAATTCATGAACTTCAGAGACAAATTCAAGAATTTGTGATTATGTTTTTAATATTATTTAATTAATCGAATTTAAAATTCAATTACTATTTCGATGAAAAATCGTCTTTTTGTGGACAATTAATATTCAGGGTGGCCGCTGAAACGGGAATCCTGGAAACCGGGAAATTACCGGGAATTTTATGAGACCGGGGAAAACCGGGAAATGAAAGTGAATTTATTTTTTTTACAGGGAATTTTACAATATTTTTTTAACAAAAATTTTGTCCAACTTCGATTTCAACCGTTTTTAAATAATTTCCTAAATTGTAATTTTTATAAATTATTATATCATTCGTTTTAAGCATAAATTTTAATTTAAAGAATTTAAAGAAAGACCGGGAAACCGGGAATTTTACGAATTTTCAGAAGAAAAATCTGCCCAAGTTCGATTTTAACAATTTTTAAATAATTCAAGTGCAGTTTTGAAAATTTAAACAATTAAAAATTTAAAGCATTTGAAGTTGAAATTTTTTGTTAAAAAAACAGTTTCATTTTATCATCTGCAAATATAAATAAATACATAATTTATAAAATGGATCTGTACTCTAAGTATAGAAATCTGAACAATAATTGAAAGTCATCATAAGAATTAAAATTAGTATATCATTCCAATAATTTTATTTTTAAATAGAAATTTTCATGATTTATCAATAATATATATTTTAGTTAAGAGTTTCAGGTATTCCTTTATATTATTTTTTCATATTTAATCAATACATTTATTAATATATTATTTTGATTAATTTTTTAGCCATTAAAAAATGTGAACGTGCGACTTACTATCTTCAACTTAAAAATAAATCCATAAAAATATAGTAATTATTAAAGATTTTTATTAAATTTAAAATATTGTGAGTCTAAATTATTTAATTTTTATCACATTTAATTTGAAGTTTCTTAATGTATACAAAGAATAAGTATTTAATATTTATCAATATTTCACTGTTAATTTCAAAAAAGTAAATTGAAACAAAATATTTGAAATAAAACAATTCGAAAGTGAATTGTTTTATATAGAAAGCTTTGAATCTTTAGCTTTTCAAAGAACTTTTAATGTTTTAGTGATACAATTTTAATTTTTCTATTTAAAAAGTGTTTAATTTATAAATGAAATTGTTCAATTTTGAAGCATAAATATCATTTGAATGCTTATTATTTGTAGAAAAAATTTGAGTAATTTTAAGAGATATTTAGAAGTTTTGAAAATATTCAAAATTAATTAAAAATTTGAAATTATTTCAAGTAATTTACACGAAGTGTGTTCATATTTTTTTCAGAACTTCTAAATATATTTTAAAATTAATCGAAATTTTCCTACAATTTTTGAAAATCCTGCAAATTTAAAAAAAAATCCTTCAAATCTTCCATAATTTGTAAAATGAAAAATCATTTTCAATTTTCCTGAGGATCTTAAGAACATTTTTATTCTTTTGCAGTCTTTCACAATTCTTAAAAAAATTCTAAATTTGTTGTTTGAAATCTGCAAAAATGTAAATTTTATTTTAAATTCGGCTGTAAGTATTTAAAATTATTTTAAGTTCTAAATTTAATTCGAATCTTTTTCAAACTTCGAAATATCTCTGAAAATTACTGTAATATGTTTACAAATAATAAGTGTTCTATTGTTTTTCATAAAATCAAGTTAATTTTTTTTAAGTTGCAGGATTTTCTAAAAGTTATAGAAAAAATCAATTTATTTTGAAATGTATTCAAAATTTCCGAAAAAAAATTCAAAAATGATTTTGAATTTGGAAAAATTTAAAACCACTTCTAGATTTCTCAAGATTTTGACATAAAACTTTAAAGCTTTTAAAAAATGCCTAGACTATTTAAAATTAAAATAATTTAACTTCTAATTTAAGAACTGTTAAGTTAAAAAAATTATTTTTCAATTTTTATTGTGTCTACCTTAAAATTACTTTAAAAAATTTTCAAAATTATATTATTTTTAAAAGTTGATTGCTTGATTCTTTAATTTTGACTATTGAAAATGTTAACGTTTTGGAACTCCAATTTTAAAAGTTTGGAATTCAAGGGTTCCACTTTGAATTGCTTTAATTTTTGGTTTGTTGTGTATTAATTTATATTAAAAAATGTTTAGAATATAGTTTGATTTCTTAAATTTCATTGGCCGAGAAAAAACCGGGAAATGACCGGGATATTTTTCTTAGATTAAAACGGCAACCCTGAATATTTTTTTTTTGAAAATTTATCTTTTTGGTTGACACACAAACTCTCTTCTTCAATATTTACCTTTTTGATTTAAAATTCATCTATTCCAGTTGAAAATGTAGCATTTTATTTGAAAATTCATCACTTTGGTTTAAAATTTGTTCTTATTTCTGTATGGAAATTTATTTTTGTTAACTGAATTTTTTAATTATTCCATTTTTGGATAAATACTGATCTTTCATAGTTGAAAATTCAACTATTTGCTTGAAAATTTATATTTTTTAGTTGAAATTTCAACCTTTTTTATTTGGCATTGAAAATATATCTTGTTTGTTGAAAATTCGTTTTTTTTTGTTCGTAATTAGTTTTTGTAATTAAAAACTTAACTGTGCCATTTTTGGTTGAAAATTCAAGTATTTCGTTAAAAATTAATTTATCTTTTTGAAAATTCAATATTTTTACTTGAAAGGTCAGGAATTAGCCGCAATTTTAATCAAATTTAAAATATTTTGAATTATTATTCAAATTCATGAACTTCAGTGACAAATTTGAGAATTTATAATTATATTTTTAATATTATTTAATTAATCGATTAATTAATCAATCGAGTTCAAAATTCAATTACTTTTTCGTTAAAAGTTCATTCATTTTATTGAAAAATCTTCTCTTTTTTTTAGAATATTGTTTTTTGAAAATTTATCTTTTTGGTTGACAGACACACTCTTTTTTTAAATACCTATACTTGGGACTGTAAATTTATTTTCGTTAGTGTAAACTTGATGTATTTTATTTAAAAAAGTATTTTAATTATTCCATTTTTTGTTGAAAATTCAAGTATTTGGTTAAAAATTCGTCTACCTTTTTGAAAATGCAATATTTTTACTTAAAAATAAAAAATGTAAAGTGATTTAAATTGAATTTAACATAGTTTTAATTATTATTAAAATTCATGGACTTTAGAGACAGATTCAAAATGATGAAATATGTTTCTAATATTATTTAATTAAACAATGGTGTTAATACATTTAAGAATATCTTGTAATATAATTTGTCAAAACTTTTTAGTTAACCATATTATTTGAATCCCTGCAAAGTAAACAAAAAATTATTTTTATTCCGAGTCGATTGTTTAAAAAAAAAAATAAAAATATAATTCAAGGTATAAAAAACTATACCTCGAAAAACCCTCGAATGGTCACGGATTTTTCCTTCCGGATTTGAGGAGACACCCTGAATTTATTTTTGAAATGGGCACCCTAATCCTTATAAAAGTGACTGGGAAAAATTAATGTAGTTCTCTATTTTCTTCAGTTTTAGAGTAATGTCTTATAATTTACTTGCCGACACGTACGCAGATTCCGATTACTCCAGAGATGTTTTATACCGATATTGTCCAGCTTACGCTTTACATATTGATTATCGAAAGCAACTTATTCTCAAAGAAATAATAGGATTCAATTCAGATATTATTTGCTTACAAGAGGTGGATAATAAAGTTTATAATGCCGATTTGTATCCAACTTTGTCAGTTTTAAATTACGACGGTGTCTACAATCGTAAAGGTGCTGAAGTTGTCGAAGGGCTTTCTACTTTCTTTAATAAAGAGAGGTACGAAAAGCTGAATTTTGAATCGACGATTATTAGTGAAAACTTAGAACTTGAAAAGTTCAAGCCAGTTTGGGAGAGAATCCAGAACGAAAAAACGAAAACGAGGTTCATGGAGAGGAACACTGCTGTTCAGGTGAATATATACGATCATTAAAAATTGTTTATCATTAATAAATATTTAATATATTGAACGTATAATATAATTACCCACACATATTTAAAATATATATATTTAATATATATGGGCATAATCCACTGCAGCTGTGTTTGTGTCAATGCCAACAAAATGAAAAAAACGTCGGGTGCGAATTCGCACTAGTGTACCGTTTGAGGGTTATTACTCCATTTTTATTATAAAATTAATGTAGGTACTGTATCAAATTCATTATATATAAAGGATTTAAAATCCTAAAATTTCAAGTCGAAATGTGTTTTATTTTCAACAAAAAAGTTGAATTTTTAAGCAATAAAGATTAGTTTCATCCAAATAGGTGAAATAACAACAAATTATTTTAATTAAATTGTTGAATTTTCAATCAAAAAACGATGAACTCTTAACATAACTTATAATAGTTGATGTTTCAAGTAGAAACAATTTCAATTTCAAATAAAAAACAGTTGCATTCAACTAAGAAGGAAGAATTGTGAATAAAAAAGTTCATTTTTAATCAAGAAAGATGACTTTTCTACAAAAAAAATGTGAATTGAATTTTGAAACTTGAATTTTCAACCAAAAACTATGCATTTTTAACAAAATAGTTGAATTTTCAAGCAAAATAGATTAATTTTTATTTAGACAGTTGTGTTTCAAAACAAAAAGACGAAATTCTTAGCAAAAAAGATATATTTTCAACAAAATAATAAATTTGCAACCAGGAAGAATGAATTTCCATTCAAATAAGTGAATTTATAACATAAAATAAAATAAATTTAATTAAATAGTTGAATTTTTAAACTGTAAACAAGAATTTCCAACGAAATGGCATAATTTTTTTAATGTAGTTTAATTTAAAAAAAATATTTTCATTAAAAAAAAGACTTTTCTGCCAAAAAATATGCATTTTCAATCCAAAAAACATCGATTTTGAACAAAAAATATAATAATGGATGATTTAACCAACAATTATTTTAATTGTTGCTCAAAAATAGTTTAATTCAACCAAAAAAGAATTTTTTATTAAAAAATATATAATATTTGATATTTCCAACATAAAATATTTTAAAACTATAAAGAAGAATTTAGAAAAAAGGCGAATGTTTTAGGAGGCAGTTAAATTTGCAATAAAAAAGTTCACTTGCAATCAAGAAATATGATCTTTCTACCAAAAAAATATGAATGTTCAATTAAAAAACGCTGAATTCCCAACAAAAAAAAACAATAGTTGATATTTCTACCAAAAAGGATTTTAATTTTTAATTAGAAACAGAATTCAATCAAAAAAGAATAATTATCGACAAAAGAGATGTATCTTCATACAGAAAATGTATTTTTGACAAATTAGATAAATTTTCAACCAAGTAGTTGAATTTTCAAACCAAAAATAATTAATTCTCCACAAAAAATATAATATTTGATATTTCAAGCAAAAAAGAATAACATTTGAAAAAAAGAGTTTAAGTTAACCAAGAATGATAAATTTTCAATAAAAACGTTAATTTTTAACCAGGAAAGATGAATTTTCATTCAAATAGATGAATTTATAATAACAAAATAATTGTGAGAAAATAGTTGAATTTGGAAACTATAAGGAAGAATTTTCAACTAAACAAGCGAATTAAAAAAATAACTAAATAAACTTCAACCAAATCGTGGAATTTCAAGCCAAAAAGTGATTTTTTAAAAAGGTTTTTGAATTTCAAACAAAAAAATTCATTTTCAATTCAAAAAATATAATAGTGAATGTATCAACCAAGAAATATTTTAATTTTTGATTTAAAAAAAGTTTAATTCAACCAAAAATAAGTATTTTTAACAAAACATTCCAATTTTCAACCAAAGAGATGAATTTTCAACCAAAAACAATAAATTTTGAAACAAAATAGTTCAATCATTAACCAAAACAGTTTCATTTTTATTTAAAATTAAAATAAATTTAATACAATAGTTTAATTTTCAAACTATACAAAAAAATTTCCAACCAAATGCTCGAATATTCCTAGAAAAAGATTGAACTTGAAACAGATAATTAAATTTCCAAGACAAAAAGAATAATTAGAAAAAAATGTAGTTTAATTAAAACAATCATTTTCAATTTTAAAAAATGACTTATCTACCAAAAAAAAAAGAGATTTTAATTCTTAAAAGATCAATTCTGAACAAAAAAATAATATTTTGAATGTTTCAACCAAAAAATACTTTAATTTTTTATCAGAAATAGTTTAATTCAAACAAAAAATAAGAATTTTCAACAAAATAGTTAAATTGTCAGCCAAACCGATGAAATTTTTAACAAAATAATAAATTGTTGACCACAAGAAGGACGAATTTTCATCCAAGAACGTGAATTTATATCATACCAAAATATATGTTTTTATTTAAAATATAAAACAGAAAAATTATACGAAAAAAGAATTTTCAACAAACTTGTTCACATTTTAACAAAGTTTTTGAATTTTCAACCGAAAATAAAGAATTCTCAATGAATAATATAATATTTAAGGCTAATATATTATAAATAAAAGGCTAAAAATTCGAATGTTTTACAAAACTGTTAACTTTGAAACCTAAAAAGAGAAACTTTTAATAAAAAATTAATTTTCAAAAAAATAGTGCAACTCTCAAGCTATAGAAACGATTTTTTTTAAATAGTAGAATTTTTAACCAAGAAGATGAATGTTTAAGCCAAAATAAGCAATTTTCGGCTAAAAATTTACTTTTTAAAAAATTATCAATCTTCGAAAAAATTACCTTCACAAAGCAGCTCAATTTTATAACAAGTAATACATTTTTCATCCGAAAAATATTTTTATTTTAAATAAAAACAGTTGAATTCATTTAAAAAGAACGGATTTTTATCAAAATAATTTGAATTTTCTATTAAAAATACAGTTTTTCAACACAATCCGTGAATTTGTAATCAAATATTTACATTTTTAACTTGAAAATGAAATATTTACATTTTCAGTCAAAAAAATTAATTCTCAAACAACAATATAATGATTTTTCAACAGAATAATTCAATTTTCAACCAGAGAGATTAATTTTCAACTAACCTGGTGAATGTACAAAAAAAAAAGAATTTTAAACTATAGTTGAACATTAAACGAACTAGTTGCGTGTTCTTTATTTAAAAAATGTTTTTTAATCAAGAAGATTTACTTTCTACCATAAAAGATTAATTTTAAACTCTAACCAGAAAAGTAAAAAAAAATTAGATAATATAATAATAATTTAATATAATTAAATTCTGAAACAAACAGAATTTTCAACCAAAAATATGAATTTTCAAATAAATTGTTTAATTTTTTACCAAATTGTTGAATTTTTAAGCCAAAAGAGGAATTTTCTCTAAGCAGTTGAATTTTTAATCCGAAAATATAAATTTTAAAGAAAAAGTTAATGAAAAAGCAAATAGTTGAATTTTCAATTAAATTATGAATCTTCAACGAAAAAAAAAACTTTTTTTACAAAGTAATTCCACTTTACGCCAAGCAGCTGATTTTTCATTTAAAAAAAATTAATTCTCAATGAAGCGTGTAATATTTAATATTTAAACCAAAAAAAATTTAACTTGAAATAAAAAAACAGTGGAATTAATCCAAAAAAGATTCATTTTTATCCAGAGAGGAATTTTTATTCGAAAAGGATGATTTTTTAACTACGAAGATTAATTTTCTACCAAACAAGACAAATTTTCAACTTAATACATGAATTTTCAACTAAATTGTTCAAGTTTTCACTAGAAAAAATGAATGTTCTATTAAAAATATCAATTAATAACAAAAAATGGAAGCAAATTTTCCAGTTAAAAACTTAATACTACAGAAATAATTTTTTAACCAAGAAGATTTATTTTCTACAAAAAAAAAGATCAATTTAAAACCCAATAGTGGAATTTTTAACTAAAGAATATCAATTTTCAACCAAAGATAGAATACTTTTTTAACAAAGTTGTTTAATTCTTAACCAAGCAGATGAATTTTTGTTTAGAAAGCATAATATTTAACAAAATAGTTAAATTTTCAACAAAAGAATAAAGTTTTTAACCAAATAGAAGTTTTAAATAAACGAGGTGAATTCTGAAACAAAAATATAATAAACTTTTCAACCGAAAGTAAGTCAATTTGAACAAAAAATAATTAAATATTTTTATTGGATTCTGTTATTTCGTTTCGCATTCAATCGAAAAAATGATGAAAGGAGGGAATTTGCTTGAAAACAAGAGAAAAAAAAGAAATTATTTCAAAAAGGGGGAGGGGGGTCTTTGAAAAGGGAGGAAATAGAGGAATTCTTGAAAAGGGGGAGAAGGATTATTGAAAAAAGGGGAAGAGGGGTGTTATTTAGAAAGGGACAGAATGGAATTTTTTAAACGGAGGAAAGAGTAGAATTCTTTTTATAATGTGGAAAAAATTAATTCTTTAAAAAGGGAAAAAGAGGGGAAATATTTTAAAAGGGGGAAATGAACAGAACTCTTTAAAAAGGGGGAAAGAGGGGAATTCTTTGAAAACAGGGAAATTATTTTTTTTTAAGGGAAAAAGAAGGGAATTCTGTTAAAATGGGGGAAAGAGTATTCTTTTAAAAGGAGGGAAAGAGGGAATTTTTGTACTGGGCAAAGAGGGTAATTCTTGTAAAGGGTGGAGGGGAGCTTCTTTAAAAAAGAGGGAAACAAGGGCAATTTTTTAAAGGGGAAAAGAGAATTCTTTAAACGGGGAAAAGAGGGGAATTATTTTAAAAGAGGGAAATGAACGGAATTCTTTAAAAAATGGGGAAACGAGACGAATTATTGTTTAAAAGAGGAGGGGAATTATTTTAAAAGAGGGGAAATGGGGATTCTTTAAAAAGAGAGTTCTTTAAAAAAGGGGGGGAAGGGAATTCTTTTTAAAAAGGGGGAAGAAGAGAAATTCTTTAAAAAGGGGAAAAAGAGGATTCTGTAAAAAGTGGAATTCTTGAAAAAAGGGGGAAATGGAGATTATTTAAAAAGAGGAAGAGGGGAATTCTTTAAAAAGGGGGAAAAGAGGGGGGCTTTGTAAAAAGAGGGAAACACGGGGAGTTTTTAAGGGGGGGGATTCTTTAAGCAGGGAAAAAGAGGGGAATCATTTTAATGTAGGGAAATGAGCGAAATTCTTAAAAAATGGTGAAGAGAGGAGAATTATTTTTAAAAGGGGAAAGGCGGATTCTTTAAAAAGGGGGAATTCTTCTTAAAGGGGGTAGGAAGGAAGTATTTAAAAAGGGGAAATTCCTTAAAAAGGAGGAAAGAAATAAATTCTTTAAAAGGGGAGAAAAGAGTGAAATACTTTTTTTTAAGGGGAAAGAGGGGAATTATTTTTAAAGGGAAAAAAGAGGGGGATTCATAAAAAAAGGCGAAAAAGAGAGAAACTCTGAAAGGGGAGAAAGGTGGGAAATTATTTTTTAATGGGAAAGAGGGGAATTCTTTTTATAAAGGGTAAAAGGGGAATTCTTGAAAAAGGGGAAGAGGGAAATTATTTTAAAAGGGGTAAATTAGCTGAATTCTTTTAAAGGGGGGAAAAGAGGGGAATTCTTTCAAATGGATGGAAAGAGGGGAATTCTCTAAAAGGAGGAGAAAGAAGAGAATTCCTTAAAAAGGGGAAAGAGAATTTTTTTAAAGGGGGAGGATAGTGGAAATAGTGTGAAGTTTTTGTGAGATTTTGAGTATAAAAGAAAATTGATTCTTCATACAATAGGCAACAACTTTAAAATCGAAGGACAATCCATCGGAAATTCTTGTAGTCGGAAATACACATTTGTACTTTCACCCGAATGCAGATCACATTCGTTTATTGCAAGGTTTTTATGTAGTAACGTATATCTCGGATGTCGCCAGAAGAACAAAAGAGGAGGTATCTAAACTTTAAAACTAATTTATTAACGGAATTTAACCACTAAGAGGTCGATTCCTCGAAAATGGTGAATTTTTCGAAAAAATATTCTGTTTGCAGCATCCAGACTGTAACGTAAGCATAATTTTGTGCGGCGATTTCAACAGTGTGCCAGAATGTGGCATTTATCGACTGATGACGAGCAAATTCGTCCCTGATGATTTCATCGACTGGAATAGCTGTAAGTCAAATAAATCTACTTTAAATTTCATTAAAAGGCTTCACAGTGGTCCTTAAGAATATTTTTTGGAAAGTGGAAAGAGTTGCAAGGGGGAAATTCTTTTATTTTTCACATTTTTGTAGAGTTATAGGTTATTCTTTTCTGAATTGGAACAGGCCCTTTTTATTTCTAAGATTTTTAATGAGAAATTTTGATTTTGATTTTTTTTCTGAATTGAAAGGAAATTTAATTTTTTAATTTCTAGCACTTTTGTAGAGTGAAGTTTTGATTAATTTTTTTCGAAATTTAAAGAGGCAATTTTTTGTTTTTTAAATTTTCGTTGCGTTTAAGCATAGAGACTTTTTTTCTTTTTTTATGTATTGGAAGAGGCCATTTTTTTATTTTTAATGTTTTTCTGAATTTTAGGAGGGAAATTCTTTCATTTTAAACTTTTTTATGGAGTTGCAACAGATGGAATTTTGGTTATTTATTTACTTTTGTATTAATTGGAAAAGGTTTTTTTTGCTTTCAACATTTTCACTGAGTTCGAAGAGAACAAATTTTGATTTTCATGTTTTTCTAAATTGCAAGGAAATTTTTAACAATTTTATCGGGAGAAATTTTGATTAATTTTTTTCCAAATTTGAAGAGACAATTTAAAAGAAAAATTTATTCAGTTTAAGGGTAGAGAATTTTTTTCTTTTTTACGTGTGTATTGGTAGAGGACATTTTTTATTCTTATGGTTTTTATTTTACTTTTCATGTTTTTCTGAATTTTATGAAGGAAATTTTTTTATTTTAAACTTTTTTTTAATACAGTTGTAAGAGATGAAATATTATTGTTTTTTTCTGAATTGGAAAAGAGCATTTTTTTTTAATTTTCACTGAGTTGGAAGAAATAAAACGGTAGTTATTTATTTTCTTCTGAATTGGAAACGGGAATTTTTTTTATTTTTAACATTTTTACACTGAATTGGAAAAGAAGAAATTTTGACTTTCATGTTTTTTCTGAATTGGAAGGAAATTTTTTTAATTTTTATAGAGTGAAAATTTTGATTAATTTTTTTCGAAATTTGAAGAGCCAATTTTTTAAAAATGTTTATTGAGTTTAAAGTTCGAGAATTTTGTCTTCTTTTTTTTTGTGAATAGGAAGAGGCCATTTTTTATTTGTAATATTTTTAAATTAAATTTTGGCTTTTATGTTTTTTGAATATTGAAAGAGAAATTCTTTTATTTTAATCTTTTTTATGGAGTTGTAGAAGATGAAATTTTGGTTATTTTTTTCTGAATTGGAAAAGGGGATCTTTTTTTTAAATTTTGACTGAGTTGGAAGAGATGAAATTGTAGTTTTTTTATTTTATTCTGAGTTGGAAAAGGGAATTTTTTTATTTTTAACATTTTTGCATTTTTAGAGTTAAAATTTTGATTAATTTTTTTCGAAATTTGAAGATGCAACTTTTTCTTTTTTAAATTTTTATTGAGTTTAAGGGTAGAGAATTTTTTGCTTTTTTTGTGTAACGGAACAGGCCTTTTTTATTTTTAATGTTTTTTTCTGAATTTTAAGGGGGAAATACTTTCATTTTAAACTTTTTTATGAAATTGTAAAGATGAAATTTTGGTTATTTTTTTCTGAATTGGAAAAGGGCATCTTTTTTTAAATTTTGATTGAGTTGGAAGAGATGAAATGGCAGTTATTTATTTTATTCTGAATTGGAAAAGGGAATTTTTTTATTATTAACATTTTTACTGAATTGGAAGAGAAGAAATTTTGATTTTCATGTTTTTCTAAATTGGAAGGAAATTTTTAACATTATTACAGAGTGAAAATTTTGATTAATTTTTTTCGAAATTTGAAGATGCAATTTTTTGTTTTTTAAATTTTTATTGAGTTTAAGGGTATAGAATTTTTTTTCTTTTTTTGTGCATTGGAAGAGGCCATTTTTTTATTTTTAATGTTTTTTCTGAATTTTAAGGGGGAAATACTTTCATTTTAAACTTTTTTATGAAATTGTAAAGATGAAATTTTGGTTATTTTTTTCTGAATTGGAAAAGGGCATCTTTTTTTTAATTTTGATTGAGTTGGAAGAGATGAAATGGCAGTTATTTATTTTATTCTGAATTGGAAAAGGGAATTTTTTTATTATTAACATTTTTACTGAATTGGAAGAGAAGAAATTTTGATTTTCATGTTTTTCTAAATTGGAAGGAAATTTTTAACATTTTTACAGAGTGAAAATTTTGATTAATTTTTTTCGAAATTTGAAGATGCAATTTTTTGTTTTTTAAATTTTTATTGAGTTTAAGGGTATAGAATTTTTTTTTTTCTTTTTTTGTGCATTGGAAGAGGCCATTTTTTTATTTTTAATGTTTTATTTTATTTTTATGTTTTTTCTGAATTTTAAGGGGGAAATACTTTCATTTTAAACTTTTTTATGGAGTTGTAAAGATGAAATTTTAGTTTTTGATTAAATTTGTCTAAATTGGAAAAAAATGTTTATTGAGTTTAAGGTTCGAGAATTTTTTCTTTTTTTTTTTGTGCATTGGAAGAGGCAATTTTTTATTTTTTAAATTTTTTAATTGAATATTGGGTTTCGTGTTTTTTTAACTTTAAGAGGGAAATTCTTTTATTTTGAACTTTTTTATGGAGTTGTAAGGGATGAAATTGTAGTTATTTATTTTTTTCTTAATTGAAAAAGGGCATTTTTTTATTTTTAACATTTTTACATTGAATTGGAAGAGAAGAAATTTAGATTTTATATTTTTCGAAATTGGAAGGAAATTTTTTACATTTTTACAGATTCAAAATTTTGATAAATTTTTTTTGAAATTTCAAGATGCAATTTTTTCTTTTTTTTAATTTTTATTAAGTTTAAGGGTAGATGATTTTTTTCTTTTTTGCCAGTGTATTGTAAGAGGCCAGTTTTTTATTTTTAATGTTTTTATTTTACTTTTCATGTTTTTCTTAATTTTATGAGAAAAATGCTTTTACTTAAAACTTTTTATGGAGTAGTAAGAGATAAAATTTTGATTATTAATTTTTTCCTGAATTGGAAAAGGGCATCTTTCTTTAAAAATTTTTTACTGAGTTGGAAGAGATGAAATTGTAGTTATTTATTTTCTTCTGAATTGGAAAAGGGCATTTTTTTATCATTATGTTCTTAATTTTAAGAGGAAACTTCTTTTATTTTAAACTTTTTATTGTTTTTATTAATGTCATTTATTTTATTCTGAATTGTAAAAGGGCATTTTTTATTTTTAACATTTTTATTGCGTTGGAAGGGAGGAAATTACTATTTTTAGTCTTTTTATTATTTAAAAAAGGGATTTTAAATTTCATTAACAAACTTCACGGTGATTGGAAAAAGAGAAATCTTATATATCAAACTTTTTATAGATTTGGAATGAACGAAATTTTTATTTTTTTTCCTGAAAGGGAAAAGGCCAGTTTTTAATTTTAACATTTTGATTGAGTAAGACTGGACGAAAATTTGGTTATTTATTTTTTTTTTTTGGAAGAGGCCCGGTTTTATTTTCATCATTTTTATTGAATTTAGAAAGACATTTTGGTTTTCTTTTTTTTCTAAATTGGAAGACAATTTTTTATTTGGTCATTTTTATATAGTGAAATCTTGAATAATTTTTTTTCCAAATGGAAGAAGCCATTTTTCTAAAAATTTTATTGAGTTTAAGGGAGAATTTTTTATTTTTTCGTTAATTGCAAGAGAATTCTGAACTTTAAGAAGGAAATTTTGTTTATTTATTTTTACCTTTAAAAATGTTATTGAGTTTAACAAGGAACTTTTTATATTCAAGCTTTTTTCTGAATTGAAATACGGTATTTTTTTTTCAACATTTTTATTGAGTTTAAGGGAAGAATGTTTTGTTTTCAACTTTTTTTCTGAATAGCAAGAAGCCGTTTTTATTTATAATAATTTTATTGAGTTATAATAGAGAAATTTTTGGTTTTAATATTTTTTCTACATTGAAAGACGGAGATTTTTTTTTATTTTTAACATTTTACACTGAAATTTTGGTTATTTTATTTTCTAAATTGAAAGATGCCATTTTTTTGTTTCTTACATTTTTCTTGAATTTAAGGAAGAGAATTTTTTTATATTTTCGTGGATTGGAATATGCGATTTTGATAATTTTTTCATTAATTTTTGGTTTTCTTGTTTTTCTGAATTTTAAGAAGAAATTTTTTTATTTTCAACTTTTTTTTATAGATTTGAAAGGGATTTTTTTTTAATTGAAAGAAGCTGTTTTGTATTTTAGCATTTTTATTGCTTTAAAAAGGAAATTTTTATTTATAAGCTTTTTTCTCATTTGGAAGAGAATTTTTTTATTTTTTACATGTTTATAGTTGGAAAAGAGAACTTTTTTTTTAATTGGAAGAGGCCATTTTATTATTTTTAACACTTTTATTGAGTTAAAAGGGCCAACAATTTTGGTTTTTATTTTTTTGAACTATTTTTATTGAGATTAAAAAAAAATAATTTTTTCTTTCCAATTTTTTTTTTTAATTGTAAAAGATAAATTTTATAGATTAAAATGTTGTATTGAGTTGGAAGGGAGGACATTTTCATATATTTTCCTTAAATGGAAGAGGCCATTTTTTAAAAATATTTTTATGGACATTAGGGAAATGTATTATTTTCAAAAAAAATTTCATTGAATTGGAAGAAAGTAAATTTCGATTTAAATTTTCTTCTAAATTGACAGAGGCCATCTTTGTTTGTTTTTTAAGATTGTTAGTATCTTGAAAGAAAGAAAAATTTTGAGTTGTTTTCTCAATCGAAAGAGACTAATTTTTTTAAATATATTTATTAAATGGACCGGGGAAAATTTGATATTTTTTAACATTTAGATAAAAGGGCGGAACTATTGAATTCTCAACGAAAGATTTCATTTCGGCCAAGACATAAACTTTTCTAAAAAAAAAAGAAAGACGAATTTTCAAACAGGAAGATTAATTTTCTATCAATAATGATAAATTTTCCACAAAATGCATGAATTTTTGAAAAAATAGTAAACTAAATAGTAAACTAAAAAAGATAACTTTTTTAATTTTCAAAAGTTGAATTCAACTAAAAATTTAACCAAATATTCAAATTTCTAAACAAAGGGATGAATTTTAAACTATAATTATGAAGTTTCTAAGCAAAAAGACGAAATTTCAACAAACAAAAAAAACAGGATTTTTCAGTCAAGAGAGAAATAAATTTCATTTTCAATGAAATTTTTTTTCAAATGGTTTCTGAATTAGAAAGTCCTTTTTTCAAATTTTCATTGAATTTAAGTGAAGGTAATTTTTATTTTCAATTTTTTTTTGTATTGGAAGTGGGAAATTGTTCATAATTTACATTTTTATGAGTTCGAAGCGAGAAAATTTTGATTATCATTTTTTCTTTTCAATTTTTTTTTTCAATGTAAAAGATAAATTTTATAGATTTGTGATTTATATTGAATTGGAAGGAAGAAAATTTTGATTTTTGTTTGTTTGTGAATTGGAGGAGGAAGATTTTTTTAGTTTCAAAATTTTTTTAAAATTGGAATAGGGTTATTTTTGTTTCGTTTTAACATTTTTGTTGCGTTTAAGGGGAAAATGGTTATTTTCAATTTTCGTGTATCAGAAGAGGTTTTTTTTTTTCTTTTTCATTCCAATTTTTTCTGAATTGGAAGGAAATTTTTATTTTCAACCGTTTTTGAATTGGAAGAGATCATTTTTTCCTTTTTCAAATTTTCATTGAATTTAAGGGAAGGGAATTTTTTGTGTTCACTTTTTCTTTTGCATTGGAAATGGTAAATTTTTTATAATTAAAATTTTTATCGAGTTTACGGGAAAATTGGTTATTTTCCATTTTTTTGTATTAGCAGATCCTATTTTTGTCCTTTTAATTTCAATTTTTTTCTGAATTGGAAGAAATTTTCGAAAATATTTGTCCCTGAAGCAAAGAAATGTTTATTTTTATTGGTTTCTGAATTGGTAGGGGTCATTTTTTTCTTTTTCAAATTTTCAGTAAGTTTAAGGAAGGGGAATTATTTTTTTTCAACTTTTTTTTTAATTGGAAATGAGAAATTTTTCATAATTAATATTTTTATGAGTTTGAAGCGAGGTTATTCTTAATATTTCTATTTCTAAATTGGACGTGGCTATTTTTTCTTTTTCACATTCTTATTGAGATACAGGAAAAATAATTTTTTCTTTTCAATTTTTTTCTGAATTGTAAAAAATAAATTTGATCGATTTGACATTTGTATTGAGTTGAGAGGGAGGAAATTTTGATTTTTTTTTTAATTGGAAGAGGAAAATTTTTTATTTATTACATTAGCATAGAGTTCGAAAAGACGAAATTTTCGTCATTTTATCGGAATTGGAAGATACATTTTTTACTTTCAACATTTTCAGTAAGTTGTAAGGGACAAAATTTGTTGTTTTTAAATTGGAAAAGGGTTATTTTTGTTCTTTTTAACATTTTTATTGAGTTTAAGGGGGAAATGGTTATTTAAAAATTTTTTGTATTAGAAGGTCCTATTTTTATCTTTTCAGTTTCAATTTTTTTCTGACTTGGAATAGGTAATTTTTCACTTTTTCAAATTGTCATTGAGTTTAAGGGAAGGGAATTTTTTATTTTCAATTTTTTTTTCATTGGAAGTGAGAAATTTTTTACAATGAAGATTTTTATGAGTTAGAAGCGAGGAAATTTTTAATATTCTATTTCTAAATTAGTGGATATTTTTTTCTGAATTGGAAGAGGCAATTTAAAAAAAAAAAAGACATTTTTATGAACTTTAAGAGAAGAATTGTTCATTACAATTTTTGTTCTGAATTGAAACAGGGAAATGTATTATTTTCAAAAAAAAATATTGAATCGTAAGGTATTTAAATTTTTATTTTAACATTTTTACGAAGTTGGAAGAAAGAAAAATGTTGGGTTATTGTTTTTCTCAATTAGAAGAGACAAATTTTCTGAAACATATTTATTAAGTGGACCGGGGCAAATTAAAAAAAAAATATTATTTTTTATTATTTAATCAAAATGTTAATGAAATTTAATAAAAAAAATTTCAATTGGAAAGTATTAAAAGTTCCATATTATGCGTTAAAGTTATTTTTTAGCGTTTGCATAAAAAATTTCTTGAGTTCCAATTAAAAAAAAAAATTTATTTAAAAAAAATTCCACTTGGGAGTTCCACTATCAGTTTTAAAGAGTTCGAATTTTTTACAATAACCCTGAAACCTTTCTGAAAAACGAAAAATGACCGTGTTTTTTTTTTCCTCGATTAAAATGGTTTTATAAAATATTTAGTTTCTTTATTATTATGGTATATTTCAGTTTTAATTTATAAGAAAATTTTCAGATAGAAACTTAGAACTTTGTAAACGTGGATATAAAAAAAAATATATGAAAATAATAAAAAGGCAAAAAAGTTCCAGATATTTCGAAAATATTTCAAGATTTTCCATATTTCAAGATTGATCAGCTCGAGGTTTTTTTTTCTTTAATTTTTATCGAAAATACAAGACTTGTCGGGAAATTTTTGGCAAATTTTTGAAAATTTCCCCAAATATGGGATAATTAGAATTTTTTTCAATTAATTTATTTGTTTAATTTGTTACAAATTGCAGTTCCCGAGGAGGCAGTGACTGGCGTTTCTCTCTCGCAAGATATAACATTTGCGAGTGCATGTGGCACTCCCGAATATACCAATTATACCGCCGATTTTTCCGGGTGTTTAGATTATATTTATTATGAAAGGGATCAACTTGAAGTGCGCCAAGTTATTCCCATGCCTACTACAGAGGAACTTGCCTTATATGAAGCAATTCCTTCCGTTGTCTTTCCAAGCGATCATCTTTCTTTATGCGCCGATTTGAAATGGAAGAAACGTTAATTTTCTACATTTTTTTTGTCAAATCTGTGTATGAAAGGGGGAGGTTCGGTAAGGCCGGTTTTTGGCCTAATTTATTTTTGGACCAAAAAATCTGAAAAAATCATGGTAGTATTTTATAAGTATCCCGAGTCGATTGCACGCTAAACGAACTACCCTCCACCCCCCAGCCACCCCCACCCTCCTACAAATATAGGAAACACCACTACCCACCAACTGTATTTTCGAGAGATTTGACAATCTTAAACATGTATTCTGAGGTTAGCTCGGGTTTACTATGGTTTTCGGAGTCGACGAATACAAATCGGGCGTCCTTTGACTTTTATCGCGTCAGGTTCAAGGTCATTGGAAGGTCAAATCGAGAGAAAACGGTTAAAAAGTCCAAAAAAATACGTTATAGGTTTTTGGAGTCGCTAACTACGAATCTGACATCCGTTGAACTCTATCGCTTCAGGTTCAAGGTCATTTAAAGGTCAAATCGAGAAAAAACGGTAAAATCCAAAAAAAAAACTATAACGTATTTTTTATTTCTACCGTTTTTTCTCGATTTGAACTTCAAATGACCTTGATCCTGATGCGACAGAGGTCAATGGATGGCAGATTCGTAATCAACGACCGCGAAAACCTATAACATATTTTTTTAAAAATTTTTACCGTTTTTTCTCGATTTGACCTTCAAGTGACCTTGAACCTGAAGCGATAGAGTTCAACGGATGCCAGATTCGTAATTAGCGACTCCAAAAACCTATTACGTATTTTTTTTGGATTTTTTTACCGTTTTCTCTCGATTTGACCTTCCAATGACCTTGAACCTGACGCGATAAAAGTCAAAGGACGCCAGATTTGTATTCG
>NC_046665.1:112160725-112185294 GCF_010883055.1 Belonocnema kinseyi | reverse complement strand
TAGTCCGTTTAGCGTGCAATCGACTCGGGATACTTATAAGATACTACCATGATTTTTTCAGATTTTTTGGTCCAAAAATAAATCAGGCCAAAAACCGGCCTTGCCGACCCTCCCCCTTTAACACAATTTAGGTAATTTTGTTTTAATAAATTTACAACAAAAAAAAAAGATTTTTTTTCTCTTCAAAATTCTCTAACCATTTTCCCAGACCGATCAATATTTATTTAAAGACGTGTGTTTTAATTTTGTAGTATTTTTAATTCAGAAAATTTCATAAACGGAATAAAAAAACTTCAGCAGAAAATTGACGAAATTTCAATCGAAAAGGACGAATTTGACCAAAAAAGATGCAGGGTTATTTATATTTACAGTTTAAATTTTACATTAAAGCATTCAAAGTAGACCCATGGAATTCCAAACTTTTAAAATTGAAGTTTAAGAGTTTTCAATTCAAAAATTGTGTATTTAAATACATTTTCAATGCTCTAAATAAAAAAAAATCAATTAATGAACATGAAAATTTTCAAAATTATATTACTTTAAGTATTTTTAAGCTAGACACATTAAAAAATGAAAAATAATTTTTTAACTTAACACTTCTGTAATTAGAAGTTAAATTATTTTTATTTTAAATAGTTTAGGCATCCTTCAAAAGATAAAACATTTTATTTCAAAATCTTGAAAAATCTAGAAGTGGTTTTCAATTTTTCGAAATACAAAATAATTTTTGAATTTTTTGTCAGAACTTTGAAATATATTTCAAAATGAATTGAATGTTGTCTATAACTTTTAGAAAAACCTGCAAATTAGAAAAATAATTAAATTTGAATTTATAAATAACAATAAGAACACTTATTATTTGTAAAAATATTAGAGATATTTAGAAGTTTTAAACAGTTTCAAATTAAATTTATGTTTTTCACTTTGAAAAATTATTATAACAGAAAGTATAAGCTGATTTTAAGAGATTAAAAAAATCATCAAAGAACATGGAAGATTTGAAGGATTTCATTTATTTTGCTGGATTTTTCTTTCTGTTTAAATTTTTTTATTTATCACATTAGCAGAGTTCGAAAAGACGAATTTTTAGTCATTTTTTTCTAAATTGGAAGCGATCAATTATTTATTACTTATTAAATTACTTTTATTTTAAATTGTTTAGGCATCCTTCAAAAGATTTAAAATTTTATTTCAAAATTTTGAAAAATCTAGAAGTGGTTTTGAATTTTTCCAAATTCATTTATTTTGCTGAATTTTTCTTTTTGTTTTAAATTTTTTTCTCAATTGGAAGCAATTTTCCTTTTTCAAATTTTCATTAAGTTTAAGGGAAGGGAATGTTTTATTTTCAATTTTTTTTGTATTGGAAATGGGAAATTTTTTATAATTAACATTTTTATGAGTTGGAAGGGAGAAATTGTGGATTATTTCTATTTCTAAATTTAAAGTGGCTATTTTTTCTTTTCAATTTTTTTATGATTTGTACAAAAATCAATTTTATAGATTTGACATTTTTAACCACGAAGTCTAATTTTCAGTCAAAAAAAAATAAAAAGTGCATCGAAATTGTTAAAACTTCAAGCCAAAAACGAATTTTCTGTAAAAGAGTTGAATATTTTTACCGAAAAATTTTAATGTTTAACAAAAAAGTTAACTTTCAATCAAACAGTTGCATTTTTAACCAATAAAGAGGATATTTTAAACCAAAAAAAAATTTCTACCAAGAAAGAAACAAATTTTCAACAAAATAGTCCAATTTTAAACTAAATAAATAGATTTTGAACTAAAATTATGAACTTTCGAACCAAGAGGACGAATTTTAAACCAATTAAGATTTTTTAGCCAAGAAAGAAAAAGTTTTATCTAAATTATTAAACTTCCAAGCCAAAAAGACGAATTTTCTTTGAAGCTAAACTTTAAAAAAAAACGAATTTTCGAACAGGAGATTAATTTTCTACCAAGTAGGATAAATTTTCCATAAAATACATGCATTTTTTTAAACAAATAGTTGAATTTACAACCAAAAAGGAATAAGTTTTTAAAAATTGAATTTTTTCTATAACTTTTATTAGAAAATCTCTGCAAATTAAAAAAAAAATTAAATTTGAACTTATAAATAAAAATAGAACACTTATTATTTGTAAAAATATTCGAGTAATTTTAAGAGATATCTAGAAGTTTTGAAAAGAGTGGAATTGTGAAAGACTACAAAAGAATATAATTTTCTGAAGATTCTTAGGAAAATTGAAAATGATTTTTCACTTGGAAAAATTATGAAAGATTTTTTTAATTTGCAGGATTTTCAAAAATTGTAGGAAAATTTTGATTAATTTTAAAATATATTTAGAAGCTCTGAAAGAAATGTTGACACACTTCGTTTAAATTACTTGAAATAATTTCAAGTTTTTAATTAAGTTACTTATGCGTCAAAATTTAAGAATTTTACTTATAAATTAAAACATTTTTTAAATATAAAAATTAAAATTGTAACGCTAAAAGATTAAAAGTTCTTCGAAAATGTTGCTAAATATTAAATATTTATTCTTTTTCTACATTAAGAAGTTTCAAATTAAATGGAATCAAAATTAAATAATTTACTCACAATATTTTTAATTTAATAAAAACCTTTAATTATTACTATATTATTATGGATTTATTTTTAAGTTGAAAATAGTAAAACGCAAGTTTACATTTTTTAACAGATGAAAAATATAAATGATATATTAATAAATTTATTTATAAAATTTAATATAAAAAAATAATATAAACTCTGAATTAAAAATATATTATTGATAAATTATGAAAATTTTTATTTAAAAATCTATTATTTTTCAGAGAGTACAAATACATTTTTTAAATTATTCATTTATATTTACAGTTGATAAAATAAAACTATCAAAAATTTTCAACTTTAAATCCTTTTAATTTTTAATTGCCTATATCCTCAAAACTGCACTTTAATTATTTAACAAACTGTTAAAATCGAACTTCGGCCGATTTTTCTTCTGAAAATTCGTAAAATTCCCGGTTTCCCGGTTCGGCAGCCACCCTTTTTTTATAAAAAAAAAATCTTCGACTCTGAATACTTCTAATTTTTAATATCTTTTAGTCTTTAAAACTGCATTTTAAAATTCTTTAAATTAAAATATATACTTAAGAATTACAAATTAACAATAAAAAATTTTTTTAATGAAAGATTTTTTTATTAAGCATTCTAAACTAAATGATATAATAATTTATAAAAATCACAATTTAGAAAACTATTTAAAAACGGTTGAAATCTCAGTTGGACACAATTTTTAGGATGCAAATTTTGTAAAATTCCCGGTCAAAAAATAAATTCACTGTCATTTCCCGATTTCATAAAATTCCCGGTCATTTCCAGGTTTCCCGATCCAGCGGCTACCCTGGAAATACTACTTTTACTCTAAAAATCACTTGAAGTACTTTCTTTTTCTAAAATTTTGAAGAAGGAACTTTCAAATTGGGACAAATTCTGACCCGGAAGAGGGATTTAAAAAAAATTCCTTTCTTCTAAATCTAAATTATGATTCTTAAAAATACTAAAATAAAAATAATAAAATATAAAAATATAATAAAAATAAGAAATAAAAAAATAATAATAATAAACCCATCAGAATAATTATTCTAGGATAAAATCTAAATTACCTCAGTAATTCAGATAAAGGATCAGTAAATAATTATTTAAAAAAACATCTATTGTATTTCACATTAACATGATTTATAATAGAATCAAAAGTATACATCCATGTTTTTGTGTGTTTGAGTTACATTACAGTAACACTTTATTCTATATTAAGTTAATTTACAAAAAAATATATACACGCTACTTTATTCACTGTCTCGGAGAGAATAAAGGAAACGAGAAAGATCTGCAGACTCACACTCAAATACCTCCCGCCACCGCCCGCCCGCGCCCGTCTACTTGTTGACACAAAAATCTTCAAATTTATTCTTTTCTAAAATTTTAAAATCTCAATTACTCACTCACTCTCCAATTACTTCTCAACTATATACAATTGTAATTTCTTCCTGGGGATGATGCAATTTTAAGATTTCAACCAATTTTGAGCCCGCACAATAATAAATTGAAATTAGAAACTCGATAAAACTCAAAACTAGTATTAGCAGAAAGTAGATTGTCCACTAGAAAACATTCAGTTCCACGCAAAACGCGTACTTAAAAAAATTCCAGTAACATTAATTTAACTACATATATATATATATATATATTTTTAATAATACTCTTACGACCGCCTTAAATGGCTAAATACCGATCAATTTTCCCTTTTTCGATGACTATGTGTGTTGAACACATCGAAATATCCGATTATAAAATCGTGCAGCAGTGGGCACACAAATCGTGCAGCAGTGGGCACAAAAATCGAGCAGCAGTGGGTATGCTCGTATTTTCTGTCTGGAAAAAAAACACCCTCCCCCCGAAAATTCAACTATGAAGTCTCTCATAAATTTTCTGCAGATCTCACTTTCTCACACATATCGGTAAAAAAATGTAACAAATCTACGGGTTTGTTACCTAACCTAAAGACTCGTCATCTCCATCAACTCTCCCCTCCAACAAAAAGTAGCCTCCCCCCCCCCCGTGCTTGTGAATAAATCACAAAGAAAAGAAAAAAGAAAAACATTACACATGGTGTAATTTTATGCATCATAGCTCGCACTCGTATTCAACGAGAGAAGAAATCTCGACAAAATTTATGACATTTCCAGTCAAAAATTTGTCCCTAATCTCATTTTCAATCGCTTCTCTCAAAGTGCCGCTCTCTCTCTCTCTCTCTCTCTCTCACTTGCATCCTTTCGCTGAGGATTTATCTCTCTATCTCAGATCAAAAAACAGAAAAACCAAGGCATGCACCAAAAATCGTCTTTGGTACATTTCTTCCAAGGGCAAATTATTTACAACACGTAACTCTAGAATTTGGCGAGAAAAAAAGAACCAAAAGAAAAAAAAAAGCAGCGAAAGGATTGACCGACGAGACGCCCGCACAACTGATTGGCAGACGTAAAATTTGAATCACAATTTCTCCCTTTTTTTTTCGTTTTTTTTTTTTTTTGTTTTATGATCACATCCCTCGTCGGGGCGCACTTGGAACGAGCAGCTGAAGAGCCGTCATCGCGTCGGGGAATAATGAATGATAGTTGACAACCGGGACATAGGCGGCAGTAATGACCCGGCCGGCAAACCATCGGCCGTGCAACGAATTCACAGCGGCCACTGCTGTTGCGATCGATGGACACTTGACGTAAACGTTACCTTGTGGCGAGGCTTGGTCGACGTAAACATGTAAAACACCTCCGTGTTTGTTACACTCTTCAATCACGTCGTCGCGAATCTCCTTGGCCCAATTTGGATTTGTTTCACTAGAAACAAAAAAAAATAAATAAATAAATAAACAAAAATTCAATTAAATTAAGGGCCGATTCCACCAGCTGTAATTAAATCCATGATTAGCTAATCATGATTATTTTTTAATCGGCGTTTTAATCGCGATTAACTTGTGGCGCGTCCCAACCATGAATTTTTAACCTCTGGTTAGCTAACCGTATGCTCTATTCGCAATAAGTCTAGTTTCTGCGTGCTTCTGTTGTAATGATGATTTTGATTGGCTGATTTCGAACTTGTATTCGCGCGCAAAATATACCTCGACCGCTCACGAACGACAAGCGGCGACGCGTTTTTTTTTTTATGTATATCATTTCCAAATAAATGGACAGGAATTAATTATCGATTAAAATTGAATATAAGTTGTGTGAGTACAAGATATCATTATAAATTCGATCAATATTTTACACTCTACTTGAACTTCAACTTGGAGGTTATGTTGACTCCCGTTAATGGCCGGTTAAGTTAATCGACGATTAGACTTCTTTAATCATGTTTTAAAAGTTGGTGGAAAGCAATATGCTGATTAAACTAAGTTAATCGATTATTAAAATTTAATCACAGTTGGTGGAATCGGCCCTAAATTAGTCAAGATTACGTCGATATTCATCAACGATTCGCAAGATTTGACTCAATTGTAGGCCTCAAACTACTCACTTTCAGTCATCACAGTACCCCTACTATTGTCGTCAAAAAAGGTGAATAGGTGACAAATAGGTTATAAACAAATTTTAAATAAGACAAACAAGTTGTAATTTGTCGTAAACCAAAAGATGCCCAGAAGTTTTTTTCTTTAATTAAAACGGCCACCCTGAAAATTGAGTATTTACATTTCCACTGCGTACTGATTTTCAATTTAAAAAAAGTAAAAACCATTTTTTTACAACACCCTTTAACTGTTTACAACATAGTTAAATCCGTTACCAAATTGTTGATTTTTCCAAGAAAAAAGATCAATAGTCTGTATTTTTAAACCATAAAAGTTCCATTTTTAACCAAAAAATTAATCAGATGAATTCCTACTGAGAAAAATTAATTTTTAATTAAAACAACAACAATGAAAACGAATTTTATACCAAAAAGTTGCATTTTATACCAAATTTTTTAATTTTCAACAAAATTAGTCTAATCCTCAACCAAAATAAATCTTCAATTAAGAAGTTGCATTTTCAATCAAAAAAGAGTAGAAATTTCTACGGAAAAGTAAATTTTTTACCAAGAAAAAATTTGCAGTATACGAATTTGTTGAATTCTCAAGCCAAAAAGCCTAATTCTAAATAAAAAAATTTAATTTTAAAAACAAGAACACGAAATAGCAACAAAAAAGTTAATTTACAATCAATCAGTTGACTTTTTTAATAAAATATTTGAATTTGTAGTTTTAAAAAACTTGTTTACAACAAAACGAATTTTAAATTTAATTTTGTAACCAAAAAAAACGAACTTTCAACCAAAACCTATGTTTGTGAAATTTTTTGTGTTCGTTTTAAATAATTGAAAATCTTTTGAAATATCAAATTTATTTAAATATTTTAACATTATTTAAAATCTTTTAAATCTGGTGTTTTTTTTTTTTTTGTTTTTTTAATCTTTTGCGATTCTTGAAATCTTTTGGAATCGAAACGAATTCTTTAAAATATCTGTGAAATTTTTTTTATCCATTTCAAATCTTTTTAAATTTTGGTAAAACCTTTGAAATCTTTGCAACATTTTTTGAAATCTTCGAAACCTACTTGAAATCGTTTAAAATATTCTAAATGTTTTGAAATCTTTGAAATTTTGATGTAATCTTTGAAATCGTCAAATCTTGGAAAATGTTTTGAAATCTGGTGTACCTTTTTTTAAATCTTTCTTTAAACTTTGCCTGTGAAATTTTTTGTGTTCGTTTTAAATCATTGAGAATCTTTTGTAATCTGAAATTTATTTAAGTCTTTTAAAATTGTTTAAAATCTTTGAAATCTGTTGTTTTCTATTTTTTGAGATTTTTTGAAATCTTTTGGAATTGATATGAATTTCTTTAAATATTTGTGGAATCTTTTTTATTCATTTAACATGTTTAAAACAATTGAAATCCTTCAAAATTTTGGTAAATCCTTTGAAATCTTTTTAAAATCTTTAAAATATTTTAACTTTTTTTTTTTAATCTTCTAAACAAACTTGAAATCGTTTAAAATATTTCAAATGTTTTGAAATCTTTCTGAAATATTTTAAAACCTTCTAAAGAAGCTTGAAATCGTTTAAAATCTCGAAAAACATTTTGAAATCTGGTGTTTTAAATCATTCAGAATCTTTTGCAATCTCAAATTTATTTAAATCTTTTTAAATTGTTTAAAATCTTTTAAATTCTGTTTTTTCTTATCTTTTGAGATTCTTGAAATCTTTTGGAATCGAAATGAATTTTTTAAAATATTTGTGAAATCTTTTTTATTCATTTAAAATCTGTGGAATCTTTTAAAATTTTGGTAAAATCTTGGAAATCTTCGTAAAATGTTTTAAAATCTTTATGAAATAATGTTAAAAATCTCTGAAATATTTGTAAAATTTTGTTGAAATCTTCTAAATAAACTTGAAATCGTTTAAAATATTTCAAATGTTTTGAAATTTTTATGTAATCTTTGAAATCTTTGTGAAATCATTCTTTAATCTTTATGAGATTTTTTGTGTTGGTTTTAAATCATTGAGAATCTTTTGAAATCTAAAATTAATTAAAACCTTTTAAAATTCCTTCCTTTAAAATATTTCTGAAATCTTTTTTTATTCATTTAAAATCTTTAAAATATTTTAAACCTTTTTAAATTTCGGTAAAATCTTTGAAATCTTTGTAAAAAAATTGTTAAACCCTTCTTAACATACTTGAAATCATTTAAAATATTTCAAATGTTTTGAAATTCTTGAAATCTTATTAAATCTTAAGACATCTGGGGCACTGTACCCACCCTTTTTAAAATATTTCAAATCCTATTTAAAATATATTTAAAAAAATAAAATAGAAAATAATTTTAAAATATTTAAAAGCCTTAAATCCTTTTCAAAAGTCTTGGAAATCCCAAAACTTTCTTTAAAAATGTTCAAAACCCTTTTTAAATATTATAAAAGATTCCAATTATTTTTCAGGCTTTTGAAATAACTAATTTAAGAATCAAAACTAAAATATAAATTCAAGATTCTCGTGAGAAATTCGACGACATTGTCCCGTTTTTTTTTTTCTCTCAAAATTGCTCTAAACCCTCCCGTTTAAAACCCAACTAATAAAAAAAAATCTAAAAGAGGAAACAACTAGAGTTCTTAAATTCCCGAGATTTTAAATTCAGGTTATATAACCGAGAATATGCCAGAATTTAGGAGAATTTAAAAGAATTTAAGAGAATTTAAAATTTTATGATTTTTAACATAATATACAAATTTAAAATTTTCAAATATATTGATTTATTTCAAACAAATAAAAAGTTTTCTCTACTTTAAAAGATAACTCTTTAATAAAATACTGGAATTTTCAACAAAATAATAGAGTTTTTAACATAATATTTGAATATTTAACCTAAAAAGACGAATCTCTAACCAAAAAAGTATGACTTTTTAATAAAATTGTTGAATTCTCTAGCAAATAGTTGCATTTTTATCAAAAAATATGAAATTTATCTTAAGGCAGAAGAATTTTTATTACAAAAAAAAAATTGAGTTTTCATCCAAAAAAGATTCCAGTTAATTCAGTAACATCAAAAATTGAATTTTTGTAACAAAAAAATAAGTTTCTACGAAAAAAATTAAATTTTCAATCCAAAAAAAAAAAGGAATTTTTTCAACCAAAAAGGATGATTTTTGAACAAAACAGTTCAATTCTTTACCAAATAGTTGCATTTTTATCCAAAAAATATCAAATTTTATTCTAAAACAGATGAATTTGTAATAAAAAATAATTTCTTTTATAAATAGAACTTTCCTCCAGAAAATATATCAGTTCCTTTTTCAAGATCAAAATATACATTTTAAACAAAAAGTAAACTTTCTATGCTTAAAAATTAAAAATCTAAAACGGAAAAATTTTTTAAGTTAAAGATTTTCGAATTGAGCTTTCTAAACTAAATGATATACTAATTTATAAACATGAAAATTTTAAAAATTATTTAAAAACCGGTTGAAATCGAAGTTAGTTCTTTTTTCTACAAAATAAATAATTTTAAAAAAAAATCATTCACTTTGGTTTAAACAATTCATCTTTTTGGATTGAAAGTTCAATGTTTTCGTAGAAACTTATTTTATTTTTACAAAAATTCCATTTTTGATGTTATTGAGTTAACTAAAATTTTTTTTTAATGAAAACTCAACTTTTTTTTGTAATAAAAAATTCTTCTGCTATAAGATAAATTTTTTTTTTTTATAAAAATGCAACTACTTGGTACAAAATTCAACAATTTAGTTAAAAAGTCATCCTTTTTGGTTAAAAATTCCTCTTTCTGAATTGAAAACTCAATTTTTTTTGTCCAAAATTATTTCTTGTTTAAAAATTCATATTTTGATCATAAAAACTCGACTAAAATATTTTTCAACAGAAAATTGAACTAGTTTTTGGAAAATTTATCTTTTTAATTTAAAACTTTATCTGTTATAAAAATTTCATTTTTCTAATGAAAATACCACTATCTGGTTAAAAATCGTTCTTCTTTCTTTGATATTTCAACTAATTTGTTTGAAACATTTGGTCGAATCGCTTTGTTAAGAAATCACTTTTTTTTGTTAAAGATTGAAATTTCAAGTTGAAAAGTTATTTCGTTGTTTAAAATTTTAATTATTTCGTTGAACATTAATCTTTTTCCATTGAAAATTAAACTACTTGGGTAAATTTTCTACGAAATAGTAAAATTTTCATGAAACTGAAATTGTCGAATTTTCAAAAATTATAGAGTTCAAAAATTTAGATTAGATTCCAAAATTATAAATCCCTGTTAAAATTTTCAATACTCTAAATTAAAGAATCAATCAATAAACTTTTTAAAAAATTCAAAATTATATTATTACATTCTTTTAGGCTAGAAACATATTTTCAACTTACAAGTTCTTAAATTATATTTCAAAATCTTGAGAAATCTAGAACTTCTACATAACTTTTAAAATTAATTGAATTTGTCCTACAACTTCTAGAAAATCCTGCGAATTTAAAAAAAAATTTCCTTCAAATTTGGATTAAGTAATTTTAAGAGATATTCAGAAGTTATAAAAAAAATTGAAAGTTAATTTATAACTTGAAATGATATCAAAAAATTTCAACAAAACAACAAAATGTAGATTTTTTCACAGTTTTCAAACAAAAAATGGCGAAGATTTTTAAGAATTGTAAAAAATTCAAAAATAAATAAATAAAAAATGTTCTTAATATTCCCAGGGAAATTGAAAATAATTTTTTATTTGGAAAAATTATTTTAACCCAATATTTAAAAAGATTTTAACAGATTTCCGAAACTGTCTACATTAAAATTCAACAATTTCGTTTACAAATTAAACATTTTAAAAATAGAACAATAAAAATGTTAAAGTTTAAAGATTAAAAGCTTTTCGAAATTTTAACAATTCAAAACTTTCTCTTTCAAACAATTAAGTTTCAAATTGTTTACTTTCAAATATTTAGCTTCAATTTACTCGTTTTAAATTAAGAGTTCAAAAATTGCCAAATATTAAATAATTATTCTCTTTTCTTACTTAAAAAAATTCAAATTAAATAGGTTAAAATGGAATATTTTAGACTTAAACAATATTTTGTAAGCCTTTAATTACGATTATAGTTTTATTAAATTATTTTTAAGTTGAGAATAGTTTATAAAATTTCCATCGTACCTTTACATTTTTTAATTACGAAATAAAATAATCCAAAATGAAGAATTTGTTAAGTAAAAGATTTTTGAATAACCCATTATAAATTAAAAGATAACACAAAAAACGTATTTTCAACTAAAAAAGATCATCTATCAACCAAATATTAAATATTTAAATTCAAGTATTTTGTTGAAAATTAGTCTAATTATTAATTAATTAATTTTTTTCGCTTAAAATTCAACATTTTCGATGGCCCCTAATCAGTCATTAATTTGTAGCCAATTACCAAAGAAGTTAAAAAAATATTTTTTAGGGAAAAGTAAAAAAATAGTGGCATTATTAACAGACAATTTTAAGAAAATAGTGCCAAGTGTAATTTTTTTCGAAATAGCAGCAAAATGAGTGTCATCGCTAAAAAAAATGTGTGTTAAAAATCGTTCTTCTTTGTTTGATATTTCAACTAATTTGTTTAAAACATTTGGTTGCTTTGTTAAGAAATCACTTATTTTGTTGAAAAGTTACTTCGTTGGTTAAAAGTTTAATTATTTTGTTAAAAATTATTCTTTTTCCATTGAATATTAAACTACTTGGGTCAAAGTTAAATTACACAGTGATTTTTTTCATTGAAGACTTACATCTAGTTGAAAAATTAATTGTTAACTGTAAAAAACTTTTTCTCTTTGTTTAGAATTCATTTTCTAACAGAAAATGCAACTTTTCCATTTTTTAAAATCTATATTTTTTATTTAAATATTCACGTTTTGTTTTATAACAAAAAATTATTTTTCAGTTTGAATGAAAATAGTATAATAGCTTGATTTCTAACCAAGCAGTTACATTTTTATAAAAAAAAATTTAATTTCTGCTAAAGCATGTTCAACTTTAAAATATTTTCAAATCTTTTTTTCAAAAAAATAATTTTAACTTTAAAATACAAAAAGACAAACTTTTAAAAAACAGAGTTGAATTTTCAACCGAAATGTTAACGAAAAAATGCAATTTTTTTATTAATTAAAATAAATTTTCAAAGAATTTATTTCTCGGTTATATTTTCGGTAATATTCTCATTCTCGTTTCCGTTCTCAAAGTAACTATAACCGGCTCAGAATTCTAGAAACAATTTACTTTTGCGGGTCAAAAATGTTGGAGAGCATGAAACACAACTTTCTGGTTAAAAAACGTTCTTCTTTGTTTGATATTTCAACTAATTTGTTTAAAAAATTTTCTTGCTTTGTTAAGAAATCACTTTTTTTGTTGAAGATTGAAATTTCAAGTTGAAAAGTTATTTCGTTGGTTTAAATTCTAATTCTTTCGTTGAAAATTAATCTTTTTCCATTGAAAATTACTACTTGGGTCAATTTTCTACGAAATAGTAAAGTTTTCATAAAAATAGGATATAATAGCTTGATTTCTAACCAAGCAGTTACATTTTTATCAAAAAAAAAAGGTTTAATTTCTGCTAAAGCAGGTCAACTTTAAAATATTTTCAAATTAATTAAAATAAATTCTGAAATTCTCATGAATTCTCATTCTCGTTACCGTTCTCAAAGTAACTATAACCGGCTCAGAACTCTAGAAACAACTTACTTTTTTGTTTAAAAAATTTGCTTGCTTTGTTAAGAAAAAACTTTTTTTGTTGAAGATTGAAATTTCAAGTTGAAAAGTTATTTCTTTGTTTAAAATTCTAATTCTTTTTTTGAAAATTAAACTACTTGGGTCAATTTTCTACGAAATAGTAAAGTTTTCATAAAAATAGTATATAATAGCTTCATTTCTAACCAAGCAGTTACATTTTTATCAAAAAAATTTAATTTCTGCTAAAGCAGGTCAACTTTAAAATATTTTCAAATCTTTTTTTGAAAAATTAATTTTAACTTTAAAATACAAAAAGACAAACTTTCAAAAAACAGAGTTGAATTTTCAAGCGAAAAGTTAACGAAAAAATACAATTTTCAAATTAATTAAAATAAATTCTGAAATTCACATGAATTCTCATTCTCGTTACCGTTCTCAAAGTAACTATAACCGGCTCAGAACTCTAGAAACAATTTACTTTTACGGGTCAAAAATGTTGTAGAGCATAAAACACAACTTTCTGGTTAAAAATCGTTCTTCTTTGTTTAATATTTCAACTAATTTGTTTAAAAAATTTGCTTGCTTTGTTAAGAAATCACTTTTTTTGTTGAAGATTGAAATTTCAAGTTGAAAAGTTATTTCTTTGTTTAAAATTCTAATTCTTTTTTTGAAAATTAAACTACTTGGGTCAATTTTCTACGAAATAGTAAAGTTTTCATAAAAATAGTATATAATAGCTTCATTTCTAACCAAGCAGTTACATTTTTATCAACAAAATTTAATTTCTGCTAAAGCAGGTCAACTTTAAAATATTTTCAAATCTTTTTTTGAAAAATTAATTTTAACTTTAAAATACAAAAAGACAAACTTTCAAAAAACAGAGTTGAATTTTCAACCGAAAAGTTAACGAAAAAATACAATTTTTTATTGATTAAAATAAATTCTGAAATTCTCATGAATTCTCATTCTCGTTACCGTTCTCAAAGTAACTATAACCGGCTCAGAATTCTAGAAACAACTTACTTTTGCGGGTCAAAAATGTTGGAGAGCATAAAACACAACTTTCTGGTTAAAAATCGTTCTTCTTTGTTTGATAATTCAACTAATTTGTTTAAAAAATTTGCTTGCTTTGTTAAGAAATCACTTTTTTTGTTAAAGATTGAAATTTCAAGTTGAAAAGTTATTTCGTTGGTTAAAAGTTTAATTATAAAGAAAAATTATAAAAAAGTTTAATTATAAACTTTATAAAATAAAAGACAAAATTTTCAAAAACAAGAGTTGAATTTTCAACCGAAAAGTTAAAAAAAAAATGCATTTTTTTATGAATTGAAACAAATTCTCCGAGAATTCTCTAGAAACAACTTACTTTTGCGGGTCAAAAATGTTGGAGAGCATAAAACACAACTTTCTGGTTAAAAATCGTTCTTCTTTGTTTGATAATTCAACTAATTTGTTTAAAAAATTTGCTTGCTTTGTTAAGAAATCACTTTTTTTGTTAAAGATTGAAATTTCAAGTTGAAAAGTTATTTCGTTGGTTAAAAGTTTAATTATAAAGAAAAATTATAAAAAAGTTTAATTATAAACTTTATAAAATAAAAAAGACAAAATTTTCAAAAACAAGAGTTGAATTTTCAACCGAAAAGTTAAAAAAAAAAATGCATTTTTTTATGAATTAAAATAAATTCTCCGAGAATTCTCTAGAAACAACTTACTTTTGCGGGTCAAACATGTTGGAGAGCATGAAACACTGGGTGGCAATTGGTGGGGCCGCTTGCGGCGGTGGTGGTTGCGGCTGGGTCAAAGCCGGCGCTGCCATATTCAGGGCATTTGTCGCCGCCTGGGGAATCTCCAGACCCGTACCCTCCGCCAATTTGAACATCAACTGCAATCGACCCGTGGCGCCCAGATCAATTCCACTCCGGTCCAACTCGTCCGTGTCAAGGAGGGAATTTCCCTGCATCAGATCCGTCCGCTCTGTGACATTGCCGACCTTCATAGGTCGGCCCGCCAGCTCAAAACCATTAAGTTGTTCCAATGCTTTTTTAGCATCGTCCGCGTTCCTGAACTGCAAAACAAAGGTTTTCTATGCCTGATTATTTTTGTTTTCTCTTTTTCGCGGCTCGCCAACACTTTCTCTTAGATACTTACAGTTAGAAAGCCGTAGCCTTTACTTCGGCCCGTCTCCGGGTCCATTATCAGCTGTATGTTGTCAATTTTGCCAAAAGGCTCGAAAATGCCACGCAGCATGTCCTCGGTGATGTTGAAGTGGAGAGAGCCAACGTAGAGTCGCATGGGACCTGTTTGACCCTTTGGCATCAGATTTGGCATTGAATTGCCCATACGATTTTTCTCCGCTTGGGTGTGCTGCACCACTATTGGTACACCAAGCAATTTCTGGCCCGATAAACCAAGTGCCTGGGAGGGGCAAAAACAAAAACAAAAAATCATTTAAGGGCATGTGACACAGCTAAATACCTATATTACCGACCTCACTTTTTCGGTTCACTGAATGTTTTTTTGAACCTAAGAACTTTTTTTGTAAATAAAATATCGAGCTGAAACTTCGGGAAATGTATTAGAGTGCAATAAAGTACGTTTAGGTACTGCATTTTGGTAGAAACTTCACTGAAAATTATTTCATCTTTTTACATACATAAAATATCGGTCTCGAACTTTGAGAAATGCAAGAGCCGAAAGAAAACTACGTTTAAGTACAAAGCTTAACAATAAAAGATGTAAAAAAAATATATTTCGACAATCAATTCCAACGGCATCAGCCGGTCACGTTGTACACGAAAATACGAAACCTGGCGGCCACTAAACGAAGCTCTAGAGAGTTCGTATTTTCGTGTACAACGTGACCGGCTGATGCCGTTGGAATTGATTGTTGAAATATATTTTTTTACATCTTTTATTATTAAGCTTTGTACTTTAACGTAGTTTTCTTTCGGCTCTTGCATTTCTCAAAGTTCGAGACCGATATTTTATGTATAAAAAAAGTTCGAACGTTAAAAAAATGTTGAGGTTCAGAAAAAAGATGAAATAATTTTCAGTGAAGTTCCTACCGAAATGCAGTACCTAAACGTACTTTATTCTACTCTAATACATTTCCCAAAGTTTCAGCTCGATATATTATTTACAAAAAAAGTTCTTAGGTTCAAAAAAAACATTCAGTGAACGGAAAAAGTGAGGTCGGTAATATAGGTATTTAGCTGTGTCACATGCCCTTAAAGTCTCCAAACTACTGGGTCAAAGTATCTCAGTAAATGTGCCTTTTTTGTAAATCGATAGTTCTATTTTCAATCAATTTTATATAGTTGTCAATTCGTTTTTATACCAAAATTACTCCCCTAAAATATTTTTGCAAAACAATTTTTAACAATTAAAGTTCTTGATCATTTTTTTTTTTCAAAAATGGATTACTCGCAAACGATTCAATAATTGAGTTATAAAAGTTTTTGTTACAAAGTATACTCTACGCTAAAAAAAATTGTTTGGTAGTAACAAAAATTTTTTTATTATTTAAATAATCGTTTATTTTAAACAATTGAAAACTAATTAAACTTCTGGCCGTTTTAAGCGAAGAAAAAAATTTCCGGTTCGCAAATATTTTTCACGGCCAATGAAATTTAAAAAATCAAACTGTATTCTAAACATTTGTCCATATAAAATAATAAACAATAGACAACATTTTAAAGCATTCAAAGTCTAGCCCTGGAATTCCAATCTTTTAAAATTGATGTTTAAGAGTTTTCAATTCAAAAATTGTGTATTTAAATACATTTTCAATGCTCTAAATAAAAAAATCAATGAACTTGAAAATTTTCAAAATTATATTATTTTAAGTATTTTTAAGCTAGACACATTAAAAAATGAAAAATAATTTTTTTTAACTTAACACTTCTGTAATTAGAAGTTAAATTATTTTTATTTTAAATAGTTTAGGCATCCTTCAAAATGTTCAAAATTTTATTTCAAAATCTTGAAAAATCTAGAAGTGGTTTTCAATTTTTCCAAATACAAAATAATTCTTGAATTTTTTGCCAGAACTTTGAAATATATTTCAAAATGAATTGAATTTTGTCTACAACTTTTAGAAAACCCTGCAAATTGAAAAAAAAATTAAATTTGAATTTATAAATAACAATAAGAACACTTATTACTTGTAAAAATATTAGAGATATTTAAAAGTTTTAAACAGTTTCGAATTAAATTTATGATTTTTCACTTTGAAAAATTATTATAACAGAAAGTATAAGAAGATTTCAAGAGATTTAAAAAATGATCAAAGAACATACAAGATTTGAAGGATTTCACTTATTTTGCTCTGGAAAATTTTTTTATTTATCAAATTAAGTATAGAGTTCGAAAAGACGAATTTTTAGTCATTTTTTCAAAATTGGAAGCGATCAATTTTTTATTTTCAACATTTTTACGAAGTTGCAAGGAACAGCTTTTTTTTTAATTGGAGGAAGGTTACTTTTGTTTCGTTTTAACATTTTTATTGCGCTTAAGGGGAAAATGGTTATACTCAATTTTTCTGTATCAGAAGAGGTTATTTTTTTTCCTTTTTCATTCCAATTTTTTTCTGAATTGGAAGGAAATTTTTATTTTCAATCGTTTTTGATTTGAAAAAGATCATTTTTTCCTTTTTCAAATTTTCATTGAGTTTAAGGGAAGGGAATTTTTTGTTTAAAATTTTTTTTTGTATTGTCTTTTTAATTTCAATTTTTTTCTGAATTGGAAGAAATTTTTAAAAATATTTGTATCTGAAGCAATGAAATTTTTATTTTTAATGGTTTCTGAATTGAAAGAAGTCATTTTTTTCTTTTTCAAATTTTCAGTAAGTTTAAAGAAGGGGAATTTTTTATTTTCAACTTTTTTTTTTAAATTGGAAATGATAAATTTTTCATAATTAACATTTTTATGAGTTGGAAGCGAGGAAATTTTTTAAATTTCTATTTCTAAATTGGACGAGGCTATTTTTTCTTTTTAATATTTCTATTGAGATAAAGAGATGATAATTTTTTCTGTTCCATTTTTTTCTGATTTACAAAATATAAATTTTATAGATTTGACATTTGTATTGAGTTAGAATGGAGGAAATTTTGATTTATTTTAAGAGAAAATTTCAAATCAAGAAGATTCATTTTCAAAAAAAAAAAAAAAATTCAAATCAAACGATGAATTGTTAAACCAAAAAGACTAATTTTCAACGAATTAAAATTTGTCATTAAACCAATAAAGAGGATATTTTAAAACAAAAAAAATTAATTTTCTACCAAGAAACAAATTTTCAACAGAACAGTCCAATTTTAAACTAAATAGATTTTTTTCTTTTAATTATTTGGTTATAATTTACTCTTCTTAAATAACCAGTGAAACATTGCTAAATATTAAATACTTATTATTTTGCTACATTAAGAAATTTCAAATTAAATGGGATAAATATTGAATAATTTAGACTCACAATATTTTAAATTCAATAAAAACCTTTAATTATGGAAATAATGGATTTATTTTTAAGTTGAAAATAGTAAAACGAACGTTTATATTTTTTAATAGCTAAAAAAATTCATAGAAATAATATATTATTAAATTTAATATAAAAAAATTATTTATTTATATTTACACCCTGTTTTAAATTTTTTTTTAAATTCTAATTTTTAATTACGTTTAACCTTTAAAACTGCATTTTAAAATTCTTTAAATTAAAATATATGCTTAAAAATTAAAAATCCGAAACGGAAAAATTTGTTAAGTAAAAGATTTTCGAATTCAGCATTCTAAACTAAATGATATACTAATTTATAAGCATGAAAATTTTTTAAATTATTTAAAAACCGGTTGAAATCGAAGTTAGATTAAATTTTTATTCTAAAAATTTTGTAAAATTCCCGGTCAAAAAATAAATTCACTGTCATCAGTTAATTTTTTAATCAAAAAGATGAATTTTCAACCAAGAAAATTTATTTTTCTACTAATGAAGATGAATTTTTCATCAAAATAGATACATTATCAACAAACAAAAATTGATTTTCAACCAAAAGTTGAATTTCTAAGTTTTCAGTTAAAATGATTAATTTAAAAAAATATTAATATTATCAAAATAGTTGATTTTTCTACAAAATAATTGAATTTAAAAAAAATTCATTCACTTTGGTTTAAACAATTCATCTTTTCGGATTGAAAAGTCAATGTTTTCGTAGAAACTTATTTTATTGTTTTTTTTTGTAATAAAAAATTCTTCTCCTATAAGATAAATTTTACTTTATTTTTTTATAAAAATGCAACTATTTGGTACAAAGTCGTCCTGTTTGGTTAAAAATTCGTCTCTTTGGATTGAAAACTGAATTTTTTTTTTGTCGAAAATTATTTCTTGTTTAAAAATTCATATTTTGATCATGAAAACTCGACTAAAATATTTTTCAACAGAACATTGAACTAGTTTTTGGAAAATTTATCTTTTTGATTTAAAACTTTATCTGTTATCGAAATTTCATTTTTTAAAATGAAAAGACAATTTTCTGGTAAAAAGTCGTTCTTCTTTGTTTGATATTTCAACTAATTTATTTAAAACATTTGGTTGCTTTGTTAAGAAATCACTTTCTTTGTTAAAGATTGAAATTTTAAATTGAAAAGTTATTTCGTTGATTAAAAGTTTAATTATTTTGTTGAAAATTAAACTTCTTGGGTCAAAGTTAAACCACAATGTGATTTTTTTCATTGAAGGCTTACGTCTAGTTGAAAAATTAATTGATAACTGTAAAAAAAAATTTTTTTGCTTGTTTAGATTTTATTTTCTAACAGAAAATGCTACTTTTCCATTTTTTAAAATCGATATTTTTAATTTAAATATTCACGCTTTGTTTTATAACAAAAAATTATTTTTCAGTTTGAAATTTCCTTTTTTTTTTGCGTAAAAATGCATCAGTTTCGTGAAAAATTAATTTTTTGTTGAACAGTCGTATTTTTTCTTTGAAAATTGAATTTTTTTAAAGAAAATTTGTCTCTTGCTTTCAAAGTTCAACAATTTAGATAAATTTTTATTTATTTTTTTAATGAAAATTCTTTTATTTGTTGGAAATTCCGTCTTTTTTGGCTTAAAAATCCCCGATATCGACAATTTTTCTTAAAAAATTTATTTTTAAAAATACTTACGAGTGTGACACTTTCGGGATCTTTGAATTCAACATAAGCGATGCCTTTGAAGCGTCTCGTTTTGTTGCAAGTAATCAGTCTAACATCTTGAACCTTTCCAACACTCGAGAAAAATTCTTCCAAATCCCGAGCTCGAATTCGCTGACTCAACTGCATACAAAAAACAGTACGAGCATCACGTTCCTCGGGCGTCAACTCATCATTCCTTCTGCAAATCGAATCAATAATTCAAACTCAAGAAACAAATTTAAAAAAAAAAAGCAGAAAAAGAAAAAAAAACTACATAATTCGACAAAAAGTACTTTCTCAATTTTTATTTTTGTTTTGACAGGGATATATTTTTAAACAGAAACATTAGTTTAAGAAAAAAAATAAATCCATGCCATTCATTTCATTTATAAATATTACAGGGATCACAGTGGCGATTCCAGATGGTTAATTTTAGGTTAGAAAAAAAGGAGATTTTTTTTTCTGTAAAAGGGGGGGGGGGGGAATTTTTAAGTATTTTTCTAAATAAACTAGCAGAAAATAATTTGAAATCCAGCGAAAAATGAACATTTGCATTTTTTAACTAAAAATTCAACTATTCCAGTATAAAATTCAGCATTCTAATTTAAAATTGATCTCTTTCGTTGAAAATTAATTATTTTCTTAACAATTGAACACTTTTGTTAGAAAGTGATTGTATTTGGTTGAAAATAAACTTTTCTGTTGAAAATTCATATTTGTCGGATGACATTTCAGCTGTCAACTAAAAAAAATCGTCTTGAGAATTCAAAAAATTTGGTTGAGATTTTTGTTCTTGATCATAATAAAAAAATTAATTGTTGAAAAAAAATAAACGATTGAAAAGTAATTTTTTGACTGAAAATTTATATTTCCTGATCGAAATCTAAACCACTTTCTACAAAATTCATCTTTTTGGCTTAAAAATTCAACAAATTTGGTTGATATTTTTTTATTTTGACTGTAGAAAGAAACAAATAAATTGTTAAAAAAATATTAACAGGTTGAAAAGTAATTTTTGAACTGTGAATTTAACTATTCCAGTTTAAAATTCATCATTCTAATTGATAATCCATCTCTGGTTGAAAATTATTTGGTGAAAAATTCAATATTTGGTTAGAAAGTCATTCTTTTACATTGAAAATGAATTTTTTAAATTAAAAATTCATGTGTTAGTTGAAAATTCAATGTCTTATACAAAAATTCGTCTTTTTTACTTGAAAATTCATCAATTCGACATTTTTTTTTCTTGATTATAAGAAAAAAATTATTAATTTTCATTATTTTTAACTATAATTCTGAATTTTTATCTGGAGTAGATGAACTTTCAACTAAAATTATTAATATTTAATTGGAATACTTGAATTATCAACGAAAATTATAAATTTTCAAACAAGAAGATTAATTTTCTACCAAAAAGGACGGTTTTAAAAAAAAAAGTATGAATTTTCAACGAATTAGTTGAATTTTTTACTAAAAAAGACAAATTTTCAACCAACTAGTTGAATTTTTATAACTAAAAAAATATAAATTTTCAGCTAAAAATGGAAAAGTTAAATTTGCAATTAAAAAAAAAATTATTTTTAACTAAACAAATGAATTTTTAACTAGAACTATTAATCTTGTGGAAAGTTGAATTTTGAACCAAAAAGATTAATTTCTAATTTTTTAAATAAAATAATTACATTTTCAGTTTATCGAAAAAATATTCCAGAAAAAAAACAACAATTTTCAACAAAATACTTCCAAATTTGTACTGTAATAATTAAATACTCAGTAAACAATTAAAATTAAAAATTAAAATTGTTTAAATTTTAAAGAAATAATAACATTTTCACTCCGAAAAAATTTCAAATGGACTGGACTAAATTAAAAAAAAAGCAATTGTTTTCCATAAAATGGGAACGAATTTAGATGAATTTAAGGGATGCGAGAATAATTCGATAAAATTAATGCAAATTCAAGATGAATGGAAAAAGTTCAAATGAATTCGAAAAATTTAAGAATGTGAAAAAACTTCATTGAACAATAAAGTAAAAACTTTTAAAAATTGAAAAAAATCCATTGAAATAAGTAGAATTTAGAATAAAAGCGAATTGAAAAAATTCCAGAGAATTTAAAGAAATTCAGGCTGATTTCCAAACAACTGGATATCACTTCAAATTTTTGAAAGCTTTACTAACTAAAAATTACTAACTAAAAAAGTGACTAATGACGATCAAAAATTCAGAAGAATTTCAATTAATTGGTTTTTTTTTAAATCCATTTATTTCAGTAACATTTGAGTTAATTTAGAAGGATTTAATGGAAATGATAAGAATTCGATGAAATTCATAAAAAATCAAGCTGCATTTGAAAAGCAATTAATAGTGAATTGAAACCATTTTAAAAATATCAAAAAATAAAAAAATCATTGACTGGAGTAGAATTAAGTAAATTTAGAAGAATTAAAGTTAATTAAAAATATTTCAAAGAATTTAGAAGAATTCAGGGTAAATTAAAAAGAAAATATGAAAATGCGGCTGACTACCAAACAATTAAAAAGAATTTAAATGAATTAAACAAATTTTCTAAAAAAATCAATTTATTTCAGTAAAATTTGAGTGAATTTAGAATAATTCGACAAAATTCATTAAAAAAAACAAGCTGAATTCAAAAAGTATTAAGTGAATTGAAAATCCTTGAAAATATGAAAAAATTCATTGAATTTAGTACATTTGAAATGAGGTCAGAAAAGTTAAAAGAGCATTCAAAAGAATTTGATGAAATTCCTAAGAATTTAAGAAGAGTTTACAAATCTTCAAGATGAATGAAAAAAAAAGGTTTTAAACTCCATTGAATAAAGGAAAATTGAATGCATTCAGATGAATTTATAAGAATTCAGGACGAATTCCAAATAAAATTGCAACAAATATTTGAAAATCTCTGCAAATCTTTGAAACCCTAAAAAAACCCTCACTTCTTATGAAATCAGTTAAAAATGTATCTGAATTTGTTTTTACTAACCCAAAATATTTCAAGTCTCTTAAAATATCTTGAAATCCCTTTACATTTTTAGAAAGAACCATTTATGTAAAAAAATGTAATTTAAAAATCCATTGCACTAAGTAAAATTCAGTAAATTTCAAAATTATAAATAAATGTTGTCTTCAAACAAATAATGTTAAATCTCTTTAAATCCTTGAAACCCTACAGCAAAATTCCTCACTTCTCGTGAATGAATTCTTTCAAACGCACTGAAACATTATAAAATCTCATGAAATCCTATGGATATTGAGAGTTTTAAAATCTCTTAAAATCATTGAAATTTGATAAAATACTATAAAATCTTTCAAAGTATCCATATCTTCCGAAATTATAGAAAATTCTGTATCTTACAATATTTCAAACACTTTGATAGCCCTTCAAATTATTTAAATTAATAAAAAAATCCCTTTCAATTAATTTCAAACAGAAAGAATACGCGTTTTGAACAAAACGTTTAATTAGTTAATATAAAGCTACTTTTACAAATAAAGAATCAATTTTATTGGTATGATAAGACACTGTAAAATGCAACATTTTTAGAGTGAAAGATTTTAGAATTACAGATTCTAAACTGAATGATATCGTAATAAAAAAGATAAAACTCCCGGTCAAAAAATAAATTCACTGTCATTTCCTGGTTTTTCCCGGTCTCATTAAATTCCCGATCCAGGGGCCCTTAAAGGGCATACTGGGTGTAAAACACCCAGCGATTTATTTGCGCTTTAAAAAATCGTACCAAATTCAAGAAAATGGAAGATATGCCGCCAGATTAACAAATGACATGAAAACCTATTTTTCTATGTCAATTTCACATAATTTTGATTTTTATAATTTTTATATGCAGTTTAAGATCAATAAAATCGTTAAATCACGCAAAATACGGTGTTTTATTTTTCATTGAATTGAAGCTTTTATGTTTTAAAATAAATACCTTCTTTGGAACGAACACTGCACGACTAATTTTATTTTTGAAGCGCCATATATCTCGGAAGTAATCAAGTAAAATTTTGAGTAAAAATATCAAAAACTTAAAAAGTTATGAATTTTAGAGTGAAATAAGTCATTCTTTCATTTTTCTTCCAAAAAGGATTTTTTTAAACTACTTTAAATTTTAAAAACTGTTATGAAACTTTTTTCTCCTTAAACTAGATAGATTAAACATCATTAATTGATTTTCTTGTAAAAAAAGTATCCAATACCGTCGGCATAGCACACATTTGAATACCCTTGGGTATCAAACACCCAGTATGCTCCTTGTATAATTTTACGGAAGTGCGCCCTTTAAGGGTAAAAGAAATATGGATCAAAATCTTGTAAAAATAAAAGGGACGAAAAGGGGAAAAAACGATTAGTTAAAAAAGGGGGTGGGGCAGACTGTGATCCCTTGCACTAAATTCATTTGCGAATGAGTATTAAAATTATATACTTACATTCCTAATGGACTGACGCCCTTTCCAAATGGTGGACGAGCTCTGGGAAGAGTAGGAGAAAATTGGGTCAACATTTTTTTTTTAAATCGCAGCTGTGTTTCATTTGGATTTCTCCAATTTAAAAAGGAAGAAAAAAGGGG
>NC_046665.1:112157639-112160625 GCF_010883055.1 Belonocnema kinseyi | reverse complement strand
ACCTCTTTCTTCTTCTGTCGCGATCACGATCTCCGCGATCTCTTTCCCTGTCCCCCCGCCTCTCTCCTCGATCCTTTTCCTTCTCATCTTTCTCGCCGCCTCGATCACGATCTCGTCGGCTGTCACGCGACCGAGATCTGCGCTTCCGGTCACGATCACCGCCACGATCACGGTCACGATCGCGATCGCGATCTCTCTCCCTGTCCTTGTTGTCCCTATCGCCACGATCCCTTTCTCGATCACCGCGATCTCTGTCTCTGTCCCGGTCCCTGTCCCGATCGCCTCTGTCCCGATCTTTTCTGCTGTCCTTGTCCCGACGATCGCGGGATCGCGAACGAGTTCTCGAGCGATGTTTGCTCTTCCTAAAAAAATAATTCGGAGAAATAGTATTTTTAAATTGCGCGTGAATTTCTTGTAGCAAAATGTGCGCAGTGCTTTACAGACTGCTTATTATTATTTTCTTTTTTAATTGTTAAGCTAAAGTTATACTTTCTAAAAAATCATGGACAGGGTGACCCACTCAAAACTAGAGAAAATCCCAAAAAGAAGATTGATTTTTGAAATATCCTATGACTTTTCCCAATTTTACAGGTCTATTTTTCCAAATAAATTAAATTCAATTCCAAAATATTCGACTGATCGCAGGACTTCTTTTATCAACAATTTCTTATACAATATTTTGATTCTTAAAATCATAGAAAAACTATTTTTTTTCCTCAGAAATCTGACTTTTGGCACGGCAACTACCTTGACGAATTTTTAAAGGTTTCAAGAGAGTAAAAAAATAATAAGAATCCTAGAAAAACTCACATTGATTTTTTTTCTTTTAATTACTTTGAAAAGAAAAATGAAATATTTCGAATAATTTATAATGACTTCCTAAAATGTAACAAAATGTAGAAATTTCCAAGCAAAATTGTTCAGTTTTGCAACATTATGAAATTTTCCAGAAAAAAACATGTTTTCAAATGGATAAAAAAATTTTCTTGAGGTTCCTAGGGAAAGTTAAACATTATTTTTTATTTTGACAGAATATTTTAAAGAGAAAATTGAAAGACTTCCAAAATTGTGCGAAAAAAAATTCAGTACACTTTTTAGAGCATTTTTTTTTCTTTGTAAAGTTTTTTTAAAAGAGCAGAAAACATGTAAATTATTTTTAAAGATATTTAGAAGATTTTTCTGAAGAAAAAATGTTAAAAATTTCAAAATAAATTTTAAAAAATTATTTCTTAGAAAACGTACAAAGATTAAAGCAATTTTTGAAGAATTTGAAATAAAATTACGAGGCTTTTTAAAGATTTTAAAATGTTTCAAAATAATAAAAAGAAAATGTTTTTGAAGTGTGAATATTTTTAATTTAAAACAAATAATTTTTAGACAAAATGTAAAAAAAATTCAAAAAACTTCGAAAAACTTTCAAAAATTGTTGAAAAAAATCTTCCAACATAGTGAAGAAATTTTTTTATGTTGCAGCTTTTTTAAAATATGAAAAAGATTTCGTATTCTTTCAAATGGCTTCCCAAAATACTGAAACAGAATACAGAACAAATTTTGCACGATTGCAAAATTTTAGAGAAAAAAACGTGTTTTCAAAGTGAATCAAAAAATTATCTTGAACTTCTCTATAATTATTTTTTTTATTTTGAAAAATTAATTTTAAGAGACAAATGAAAATTGCTATAATTCTCGAAATCTTTTTTTTTTATTTCAGAAAAAATTTTAATTATTTTAAAAGATGTTTAGAAGTATAAAAAATAAATCAAAAATAATTACAAATTTTTAAATATTGAAAAAGAAATGAAAAACAAAATGTACACTTTTAAAGAAAAAATTTATAAATTTTTTAATGATTTAAAAATATTTCAAAACAATAATAATAATTTGTAAAATTTTACCGAATATCAAAAAATAAAATAACATTCGAAAAGATTGCCCAAATTTTTGAAAAACACCTGGAAGATCTTGAACAAATTTTGGATGATTTAAATAATAGACAATTTTGCCAGATTCATTGGCAAAATAAAAAATTCTCGACAATTTGGAGACAATTTTTTTAATTTTACAGCATTTTTTTAATTTTAAGAGAAATGCGAATTATTTTTTAAAACCTGATAAAAAAATTCAAAAAAGTAAAAACACAATTGAGATTTTTTTAATTGAAAATAAAACTGTATAGCTTTGTAAAGATTTCTTTTTTTTTCTTTTTGAATAATTTATTTTTAATGAAAAGTTCCGCAAGATTTCAAAAGATTTTTCAAGATTAAAAAATTGTCTACAATTTACAAGTAAATAATTGTTGGCAAACATAAGAATGTTGAATATTTGATAGTTTCAAGGGAAAAAAAATCACAAAGATTTTCAGGCAATTTTTTTTTTTTTATTTATAAAATGACTCAAAATTTTATAATCCATTCGAGTCAGTTTAAAAAATATTTATGAATTTTATAATGTATTGTCAGATGACAAATATTTTAAAACTTTCAAATATTTCCAAAAAGTTATCAAATATATTTAAATTTCTCCCAAATTTCTAAAAGCCCCAAATTTATATTTCACTGATTCGATTTTTTTTTTTTTGCTAAAATTTGATAAAATATTGAAAAATAAGAAAAATTCTTCAAAATATTCTAAATTCTTTTTCGACATACTGGTCTGAAATCTTCAAAAATCCTTGTGAATTTTCGCAAGAATCTTTGTACATTTTTTTCTCGAGAATCTTAGGAATATTACATTTGTACAACATTAAAAACAAACAGATAATACCTTCCAAAAATCGAATTTCAGTGTTCAAAAATTTTTAACAAATAAATAGGTATTCGAAATTCTGAGTTCGAATTAACATTTATTTTTATTTTCAATCCAAATTATTTATAAAATTTCAAAATACTTCAGAACAATTCAAAGGTTCCAAAAAGATGTTGGATTTCACAATATTCCAAAGATTTCCAGAATTTAAAATAAAATAAAAACAAAAAATATTTCAAGA
>NC_046665.1:112108711-112157539 GCF_010883055.1 Belonocnema kinseyi | reverse complement strand
TTTTTTTTGCAAAATTCCATTACTTTTCCAGAATTTTTTCACAATTCCGTGACGAGTCAGGAATAAAAATTCCCGAATTTCCCCAGTCAAGTGGCCACCCTGTTTTAGTTATCTGCAAAAGATGTCGTGATCTTTCAAATTCAGTATTTTTCATTTTCAAAAATGTCTACTGTTAAAGAAATTATTATTTCGAAATCATAGATTGCGATGCAATAAAATCAGCAATCAAATTATTGCAATATTTGAACTAAGATTTTTGTATAACGCATGCTGATTACACACATTTTAGTTTAAACATTTTTTTTTTTTAAACGCCTCGCGGTACCTCATCTCAATTTATGGCCATAATACCCTTTTGGTTTTTAGTAGATTATTTTGATTTATTTAAAACATTATTCCAGGTTTTGTACGAGTATTCTGCCTATATACTCACCATCTTCAGGTTTAACCTTTGGAATTATCAAAATAAGCGGCATTTACACTAACTGTATGGTGTCTATAACAAAGAGAATATAACTTCAAGTAGCTGATAATAAGAAAGAAGATTTCGTCGATTACTTTTACCACAATTATCGTTTATAACAAACTACTATTAAGGTTTTTATTATTTTCATTTTCAAATGTTATTACTTCTAAATACATAATAATGCAACATCTACAAAATTTAAACATTTATTCATTAATTTTAATTTATTTATTCAAGAAAATCAAACCAAAAAAAAAACAACAGTGAATAGAAAGTAAAATGGCAGAGTACCGGTGAAATTATTACCTTTTGAATTTATTAATGTGAATGGGGAAGTTTACCACTCACCAGAGTGCGCAATCTGTTCGGATCCGAGTTCTGCGAAAATTTTAATTTAATATATGACAAACAGCATTTTTTTATACAAATTATTAATAAAAGTTTATCATTTATTCGTAAAATATAGTCAAAGTTGTTCAGTTTGAAAACAAAAATTTATATTTGAAGAACGGCCAGTTTTTCTCGCTTACTTTCGAATTTCACAAATATAAAATTATTATTTACTGAAAGCATGTTTCGAAGTACATGTTTTCAAAAGATTTATATATTTTCTTTTTTAATTCAACTGCTTCAGATTAAAATTTTATCACTTAAAGTTTCTTCTCTTTCGATGAAAATTTCTTTGTTTTTGCTTTATTTTTGGTTAAAAACTGATCTTTTTGTTTGAAAAATTACATAATTTGTTGAAAATTCGTCCTTTTTGGTGCAATTCAACGAATTTCAATTAAAAATATTTTTTGTTAAAAATTCATCTACTAGGTTGAAAAAACATTTTTTGGTTAAAAATTTAACTCATTTTTTAAAACTTCGTTTTTCTCTTTTTTAAACATTATTCTACTTGTTTTTTTATTCCATTCACTTTGGTTAAAAATTTAAATACTTTATTAAAAATATTTTGTTATTGTTCAAATTAAATTTTTTAGTTGAAAATTCAACTTTGTGGTAGAAAATTAATCTTCTTGTTAGATAATTCATCTTTTTGCTTAAAAATTCATTACTTTTGGTTGACAATGATAAGTATTTTGTTCAAACCTCCTCTTTTTCGTTCAAAATTATTTTTTTACTTTCAAATTCATTTATTTTGATGTACAATTAACGAATTTATTTCAATTTGGTTCAAGACGAATTTTTGAACTTAAAAATTAAGTATTTCATTTAAAGTTCGTATTTTTTGTAATTTTCGTCTCTTTTTGTTTAGTTTCAAAATAATTTCAATGCAAATTATTGTATTTTACGGAAAATTCGTTTTTTTGTTGATGTTGAAAATTAATCATTTTGGTTGAAAAAACATTGAATTTTTTTAGAAAATTCTTCTTATTTGTTAATTTATTTATTTTTGTTAAAAATTGAGTACTTTGTTAACCAAAATTTTGTTATTAAAAATGAATTCTCTAGTTAAAGATTAGACTTTGGTAGAACTAATTTTCTTGTTAACAAATTTAAGTATTTTATTCAGAAAACTAATTTTTTATGGTTCAAAATTATTTTAAACTAAAACTTGACCTACTTAATTTTTGGCTATTTTTTATTTTTTATTTACAAATTAATTTCTTTCGATGAAAATTTAACTAATTTATTTAAATTTTGTTTAAAATTAATTGTTGAACTTGAAAATTAAGTGTTTCATTTAAAGTTCGTCTTTTTTGTTTAAATTCAATTGTTTTTTTATTTAATAATAAAATATTTAAAATATTTTTTGGTTGAAATATCACAATTTACTTTGTTGAAGATTCATCTCTTTGGTTTCAGATAAACTATTTTGGTGAAAATCAGTTTTTTTTTCGTTAAAAATTGATTAACTGAAAATTTAAATTGCTAATTTTAGCAAAAACTTTTTTCTGTTTAGTTTCAAAATAAATCATTTGAATGCAAATTATTATATTTTATGGAAAATTAGTTTCTTTTGGTTGAAAATTATTTATTTTGGTTGCCAAACTATTTTTTGGTTACAAATTTAACGAAGTTTTTCAAATTTCTTTTTTTCTTTTTGAAAATTAATTTTTTTAGTTTCAAATTCAACTAGGTACGTATTTAAAAATGGACTTTAACAAAAATTATTTTTGGTTAATTTATTTATTTTGGTTAAAAATTAATTCTTGAGTTAAGATTCGACTTTGGTAGAATTAATCTTCTTGTTTGAAAATTTTAGAATTTCATTCAAAAAACTAATTTTTTGTTTGAAAAGTATTTTAAACTAAAACTTGAGCTATTTAATTTTTGGCTAAATTTTTATTTGCAAATTCATTTCTTTCAATGAAAAATGTACTATTTTATAGAAAATTTGCCTTTGTTTATTAAAAATTAATTATTTCATTAAAGATCGTATTTTTTGTTTGAATTAAATGGCCCATTATTTAATGATAAAATATGTAACAAAATTTTAGTTTAGAATACCAACTATTCGATTTTTTATTGAAAATTTTTGTTTTCAGTAGCAAATTTGATAATTTTGTTGAAAATTCGTTTTCTTTTCGAAGAGAAACTACATTCTTTAGTTAGAACTTCATTTTCAATTGACAATTTTTATTTCAAGTAAAAACTTAATCTTGTTGATGGAAAACTCATCTTTTTAGTAGAAAATTTTACCTTTGTTAGTTGAAAGTTCTACTATTTGGTCAACAAAAAATAGAGAATTTTATTAAAACACGTACTTCGAAATTTTTTTCAGTAGACAATAATATTAAGTTTGTAAAATTGAGAACTACACAAGAAAAAGTGACCAGTAATTGAAACAATAAATTTTTTTCTCTTCATACTGAATTACTTACGCTTTTAGTTTATTTTACAAATAAACTATAAACCCTTATCAATAATTTGTATAAAAAACTGTTATTTTTCATATATTAAATTAAAATTTTTTCAGAAATCTGATCCGAACAGATCGCTCGAGGTGAAATAAAAGCTAATTTCCGAAAATTCAATCGAGATCTAAATGAAACGTGTATCACAAATCGTGGAGTGGCATAATCCAACTTTTCTGTCGCATTATGAACATCATCGTTGAATAGGGTGGACCGAAAAAAGCAATTTTTTAATTTTTTTTATTAAAAAAAATCAACGGTGTCTGAAAGTTTGTGTTTTTTTTATACTAGAAACATTTTTTATGATTCTTGCCTACGGGAATTTATAGTTTATATTATTTCAAATATATCTAGAATGATAAAAATTAAGAATTTCATTCAAAAGACTACTTAATTTCACTAAAAATAACGCTTTTTTTTAATTTACGGTTTTATTAATATCGATGAAAATAATATTAAATGTAAGCTCTAAATTGAGAACATTAAAATAAAAAACCTTTATTTTTTTGTATATATTTTTTTCATTTAGTTATTATGAGTTGTTATATTTTCGGCTTCAAAATTCTATTATGTTGAACATTCATATTTTTGGTTTGAAAAAATATCAATTTTCACCTGCTTTAGGTAAAAATGAAATTTTCTTATTTTTTATTTAAATTAACTGTTATCTTTTTTATTTTAAAAACTTTTTTTTTAACTTTTTTATTATTTCCCATTTTTCTTTACCTAAGATTCAAATTCAATTTGATTCAAAATTGAATTATTTTGTTAAAGTCGTCTTTTTTGGCTTGATAATTTAAAAGTGATTCCAATTTTTTTTTTTATTGAAAATTTAACTATTTTGTTAAAAATTCATATTTTAGTTTTAAAAATGTATTGCTTTTTGTATAAATTTAATATTTTTGGTTCAATACATAACTGTCTGGTTTAAAGTTAATCAGCATCGGTTAAATATTAACTTTGTTGTTAAAAAATTAACTTTTTTGTAGAAATATCGTATTTTTGGATCGAAAATTGAATAATTTGGTGGAAAACGTAACTTCTTGGCTAGAAATTTACGTATTTTGTTAAAAATTCGCCTTTTTCTTGGCTGAAAGCTTTTGGAAAAGCCGACTCCTTTTTATTTTAAATTAAATTCCCTTTTTGCTGAAACATAAACTATTACATTTTTTTGTTAAAAATTAAACGTTTTGTTTGAAAGTTAAACTACTTACTGGATTTTTTTTTGTAAAAATTCATAATTTTAGTTAAAAAATCTTTTTTTTTTCGTTAAGAATTCCTTCTTATAACTGAAAATTTATTTTTTCGAGTTAAAATTCCACTTATTTATTGACAATTTAACTTTTCTGTCGAAAATTCAAGAATTTGATAGAAAATTTGCCATTTTTGGTAGAAATTAAATATTTTGGGCTAGAAATGCTACTGTTTGATTCAACATTTAAGTTTGTCGGTAAAATCCATCCGCTTCTTATTTTCATTTAAATTCTTTTTGTGTTGCAGTATAAACTACTACATTTTTTGTTAAAAATCCAACTAATTTGTAGCAAACTCAGTTTTTTGGCTTGAAAATTCAACAATTTCAGAAAAAATTAAACTGTACATAGAAAACTCGTTTTTAAGGTGAAAATTAATTCTCCTAAATGAAAATTTAACAACTCCTTTTTTGCATATTGTTTTAGAAATTGGGTTCAAAAAAGTTTTCAAAATGTCTCCGTTTGTGAAACGAAAAACATAATTTGGCTATAATATCCAGCCGATTATTACAATTTTTTTGTATTGGATTCAAAAACACTTGTATCATACACAAACTTGTAAGTCCCGTGGATTTTTCAAATAATTTTTTTTTTTTTTCAAATTTCGTCTCACACAGAGAAAAATTGATGTTTAAACGAAGATTTTACCTTTTTGAGATATTAGGCGTAAAAATATTTTTATTTTTACTGCCAAAACGTTAGACTGAAAGATACAAGATGGAAAAGTCCTTGCCAGAGATTTAATTAATGTTTAATTTAGAAAGCTTTGATCAATTATATTACAAGATATTAAATATATTAGTACCGTCGATTAATTAATAATTAAATAATAATAATTTAGTTATTTTAATTTTCGTAGAAAATTAATCTTTTTAGTTAAAAATTTACCATTCAAGTTGAAAATTAACTTACTATTCTATTTTTTGTGAAAAATTGACCTTTTTCGGAAAATAATTTTCTGTTTTGTAGAAAATTAATATTTTTGGTTGATACTTCATCACTGCCATCAAGAATAAATTTCTTTGGCTGAAAATTCATTTCTTTTTAGTTTAAAATTAATTTTTTCTAACTGAAGTTGTAACTATTCCATTTTTGCTTGAAAATTAATTAATTTGGATGAAATCATTTTTTTTTTTAATTTACTTTTCTATCTGCAAATTGAACTATTCTAGTTTTGGTTTTTAATTTCGAAATTCTTTAAATTCAGCACATACAGGGTGACCATTTTAATCGAAGAAAAAATTTCCGGTCATTTCCCGGTTCGCAAATATTTTTCACCGCTAATCAAATTTAAAAAATCAGACTATATTCTAAACACTTTTCCAAATAAAGTAATAAACAATAGACAACAAATTGAAACATTCAAAGTGGAACCGGTGAATTCCACATTTTTAAAATCCAAGTTTAAAAGTTTTCAATTCAAAAATTTTGTATTCAAATGCTCAACAATTTACACGTACCAAATGGAAGGTACTAACACTTTTCAATTAAATTTTTCTAAAAAAAATGTTAACATTTTCAATGCTCTAAATAAAAAAACCAATCAATAATCTTGAAAATTTTTAAAATTATATTAAGTGATTTTAAGGTAGACACATTAAAAATTGAAAAATTATTTTTGTAACTTAACAGTTCTTAAATTAGAAGTTAAAAATTATTTTTATTTTCAATAGTCTAGGCAACCATCAAAAGCTTTAAAATTTTATATCAAAATCCTTAAAAATCTGGCAGTGATTTAAAATTTTTCCAAATTCAAAATCATTTTTGAATTTTTTGTCAGAACTTTTAAATATATATTTCAAAATGAACTGAATTTTTTCTATAACTTTTAGAAAATCCTGTAAATTAAAAAAAAAAATTGAATTTATAAATAACAATAAAAGACTTATTACTTTTAAAAATATTAGAGTAATATTAAGAGATATTTAAAAGTTGTAAACCCAGTAGAATTAAATTTAGAACTTGAAATAATTTCAAATACTTACAGCCGAAATTTTTTAAAACTTTAGATTTTTGCAAATTTCAAACAAAAAATTTAGAATTTTTTTAAGGATTGTGAAAGACTACAAAAGAATTAAAATTTTCTTAAGATTCTCAGGAAATTTGAAAATGATTTTTCACTTTGAAAAATTATCAAAAAAGAACATGGAAGATTTTAACGATTTTATTTAATTTGCTGGATTTTAAAAAATTGAAGGAAAATTTCGATTAATTTTAAAATATATTTAGAAGTTCTGAAAAAAATGTTGACACACTTCGTTTAAATTATTTGAAACAATTTCAAGTTTTCAATTAATTTTGAATCTTTTCAAAATTTCTCAATATCTCAAAATTACCCAATTTTTTCTACAAATAATAAATGTTCAATTGTTACTTATGCGTAAAAATTTAACAAATTTACTTATAAATTAAATACTTTTTAAATAGAACAATTAAAATTGTAACATTAAAAGTTTAAAATTTCTTCGAAAATCTAAAGATTCAAAGTTTTTTATGTAAAACAATTTAGTTTCAAATTGTTTTCTTTTCAATATTTCGTTTCAATTTACTCGTCTTAATCAACAGTGAAATATTCCTAAATATTAAATAATTATTCTTTTTCTACAATAAGAATATTCAAATTGAATGGGAAAAAATAAAATAATTTAGACGCACAATATTTTTAATTTAATAAAAACCTTTAATTGTGACTATATTATTATGGATTTATTTTCAAGTTGAAAATATTAAAACGCACCTTTAGATTTTTTAATAGCTAAAAGAATTGATAGAAATAATATATTAGCAACTTTATTTATTAAATTTTATATAAAAAAAATAATATAAAGGAATACCTGAAACTCTGAAGTAAAAATATATTATTCTATCAATTTTAAAAATAATTTATTCATTTATATTTACAGTTAATAAAATAAAACAGTTTTTAATAAAAAAATTTCAACTTCAAATGCTTTTAATTTTTGTTTAAATCTTTAAGGCTGCACTTTAATTATTTAAAAAACTGTTCAACTCGATCTTAGACCGATTTTTTTCTGAAAATTTGTCAAATTCCCGGTTTCCCGGTCGGCGTCCACCCTGTTTTTTTATTTAAAAAATCCTCGAATTTAAAAACTTCTCTACTTTAATTTTTCAACCTTTAAACCTGCATTTTAAAATGCTTTAAATTAAAATATAGACTTAACAATTAAAAATTTAAAATAAAACATTTGTAAAGTGAAAGATTTTCGAATTAAGCATTCTAAACTAAATGATATAATAATTTATAAAAATCACAATTTAGAAAATTATTTTAAAACGGTTGAAATCAAAGTTGGAGAAAAGTTTTATTCTAAAAATTTGGTAAAATTCCCGATCAAAAAATAAATTCACTGTCATTTCCCCGTTTTCCCCGGTCCCATAAAATTCCCGGTTAAGCCCATGTTACGAGTGGGTCACGTGACCAGATTCCTAACTTACCGACACCTTTTCTGTTTCCCAACTTATTTTCAAACTAAACGCCACATTGAGTTGCAAATTTGAGAAACAAAATAAGAAGCACCATTAAACATGTGCCTGGTCATAAATTTTTATAATTATGAAAAAAGCAAAAAAAATTTATTTACAAAAAAAAAAACTTTTTTCATCATTCTAAAAATTTGGGACCAGATACATGTTTATTAGTGCTTCTTATTTAGTTTCTAAAATTTTCAACTCGATGTGGCGTTTTGTTTGAAAATAATTTGGGAAACAGACAAGTTGTCGGTAGGTTAGAAATCTGGTCACGTGACCCACTCGTCACATGGCCTTAATATCCAGATGTCAACTATAAACATCCATTTTTCTCCGTGCACTCTAATCTTGAACATAATGGTACATAAAGAGCCAAACTGAGAAAATACCCACTATATCTAGTTGCGTAATCATAAAACCAATAATAATAATAATAATAATAATATTAATAACAACAATAATAAAATACACTCACCCAGATGTTTTGCGACTCGTTCCATTCTCCCTGGACGATTTGTCTTTGGACGATGATTCCTGCTCCTACGAACAGCAAACAGTTGAATGCCATGCCAGACAGCCGAGGTGGCAGGGACGCGCGAACAAGGGGACAAAAAGCAAATCAGTCAAAGTTAGTCATCTTGAAACAACTACATGGATATAAAAATTTATGCTCTGAGGGAGTACATTGAAGAAAAATTTAAAAAATAAAAATAAAAAAAACAAGAAGAAAAGAGAGAGAGAGAAAAAACAAAACAAAAAAATGTCAGTAGAGCATAGTCTGAGAAAATGCGGCAATGCACTACTCTCATCGAAGACTCGAGTTGGAGGTAGGTGTTTTCGGATGTTGACAGCACATAGTTCGGTTCAGCTAGATAGTTACGTTTTTCGGGTCAGGTCAGGGAGAGAGAGAGACAGACGACTGAGCGAGCCTAGCGTCGTCGCGACTCGTTCGTCGCATACAACACCTGGCCCAAACTTACCAATCTTTTATTCGGGTTTTAGGAAAGCATTGCAATCTTGGGTTGAGCATGCCTTGGTCTTAAACTACCAATGGCCAACCACACATCCTTTTTCTTCTGCAAAAGAGAGCCCTCGTCAAAGACAGAACGTTTTCAATGTAACACGAGATGGCCCTACCTAAACCTAACTAATGACTAACCACTAACCTAATCCTTGGACAATAAAATCGCGCTTCTCCTCAATTCAATTTCTCTACTATCAATCCGAATCTTATCTTCTTCACTCGCTCACTCACTCACTAATTAATTGACTAGCAAACAAAAAAAAAATACTTTGTTTCCGACTCATCGCTTTGTGATGTTCACATTTTTAATTCTTTCACACCAAAAATGGAAAATTTAATTTTAACCCTCAAAAGGTACACTGGTGCGAATTCGCACCAGAAGTTTTTTTCATTCTGGTTGGCATTTACGCAAACAAAGCTGCAAGCGGATTATCCCCAAATATATTGAATATATATGTTAAATATTTAATATTAATATTGAAAACGAACCAATTCACACCAGTGTACCGTTTACGTATGCGTATTCAGAGTTGCTGAAAAAAAGTCCGATTTCCAAATTTCATGTGGTTACAAACTAAGTTACCAAAAAATTCTTGTGCATTTAATAATAAATGAAAACCACGGGGTCAATTTTTTTAGGACACACTAAAATGATCAGGAAATGGTAGATTTTTTAATAATCCTGCATAAAAAACGACAGAGTATAAAAATCAGGATTTTTAATGAATATTTGTATTAATCAAGTTTCATATTTTGCATGAAAATTAAAAAGTTCTTTTTTGTCTGTATAAAAATTTTACAAAAACATAACTGGAAAAAACTAGATATATTCCATTTTTGTATATAGAATTCTAATTACAAATTTCTACATCAGGTTTTGAATAGCTAGAATTTTGTACGAAAAAAAATTTACAACTCCACATTTAGAATTTTGTTTAATTTTTAATAAGTTTTAATAGAAAATTATGAATTTCTACAAAAAAATTAAATTTGTAAAGCTCTGTGATTTTGTAAATTTGATTCTTTTAAAAAATAAGAAAATTTACGGCTCTAACAGGAACTTTTTCTGGTTTCGTAATTTTTGTTTTTTTTTTTTCAGCAAAGAAAACTACAAAGTATGAAAGTCAGGATTTTTAATGCATATATATTGATAAAGTTTTATATTTTGTATAAAAGATAAAAAGTTTCTCACAAAAATTATGAAAATCTGCAACAGAATACATCCTTAATACTTTTTAGTTTATTTTTTATAAAATTACGAATTTCTTTGCATGAAATATTACAAAAATATACATGGAAATACTAGATATAATCCATTTATTTAAATAAAAAATTACAAATTTCTATACAAAATTTTCAATAGCTACAGTTTTCGACGAAAAAAAAATGCAACTCCACATTTAGAATGTTGTTTAATTTTTAATAAGTTTTAATAGAAAATTATGAATTTCTACAAAAAAATAAAATTTGCAAAGCTCTTTGTAATTTTGTAAATTTGATACTTTTAAAAAAATAAGAAAATTTACGACTCTTAACAGGAACTTTTTCTTTTTTCGTAATTTGCATTCGTTTTTTATAAAAAAAAATTGCGAACTTCTAGAAAAAATAACGAAAATTAACTAAAACGTTAAGAAAATTGTAAATTTTGTAATAGTTCAGCAAAGACAACTACAAAGTTTGAAAATCAGGATTTTTAATGAATATAGATGGATAAACTTTTATATTTTGTATAAAAGATAAAAAGTTTCTCAGAAAAAATTTGAAAATCTGCAACAGAATACATCCTTAATACTTTTTAGTTTATTTTTTATAAAATTACGAATTTCTTAGCATGAAATTTTACAAAAACATAACTAGAAATACTAGATATAATCCATTTATTTAAATAAAAAATTACAAATTTCTATTAAAAAATTTCAATAGCTACAATTTTTTAAGAAAAAAAAAACTGCAACTCCACATTTAGAATTTCGTTTGTCATAATTTTTAATAAGTTTTTATAGAAAATGATGAATTTCTACAAAAAAAAATAAAATAAAAATAACAAAACATTACGAATTTCAAAAGCTGTTTGTAGTTTTGCATACTTTTTTCTTTGAAAACATAAGAAAATTTACGACTCCAGAAGCAACTATATTTTTAGTAATTTTCAATTGGTTTTTATAAAAAAATTAAGAACTTCTACAAAAAATAACGAAAATTGAGTAATACGATTAGAAAATTGTGAATTTTGTAATAATTAAAATCAGGATTAATATTTTTTAGTTTTTTTTTGTATAAAATTACGAATTTCTTTGCATGGAATTTTACAAAAATATACCTGGAAAAATTAATTGCTGTTTCTTTTTTTTTAGAAAATAAAATATTTCTCCACAAAATTATCTACGAAAAGAAAAAACAGGAAAATCTACAAACCCACATTTAGAATTTAGATTTTCATCATTTTTAATAAGTTTTTTAATAGAAAATTTGGTTTATTTTTATAATTTTTAATACATTTTTGTAGAAAATTATAAATTTCTACCAAAATTAACGAAAGTTGCAATTCGAAAAGATATTTATAGCTCTGTATATTCTTTCTTCTTAAAAATATTATTATTTCGTAAGTTTTAATTGGTTTTTATAAAAAAAATTACGAACTTATACAAAAAAAAATAACGAAAATGTTCAGAAAATTGCAGATTTTGTAATAGTTCAGTATAGAAAACTACGAAGTACAAAAAATAGTCTTAATATTTTTTAGTTTAAAAAACTAATAAAATTACGAATTTCCTTATTTGAAATTTTACAAAAATATACCTGAAAAAAACTAGATGTATTATTTCTTTTCTTTTTTATATATCGAAAGTGACAAATTTCTTCACAAAATTTTGAACAGATGTAATTTTCTAAGAAAAAAAAACAGTAAAGTTATATATATTTCTCCTTTTAAAAAAATAAGAAAATTTACGACTCTAAAAGGAACTTATCTTTTTGTGTAATTTTTAATTGGTTTTAAAAAAATCTACAAAAAACAACGACATGAACAGTTTGTAAGAATTTTTATAAAATTTGATAAATATTCAATTCTAAACGATTCTCGCTAGTATTATAAAAATCTTATTTAATTCGGAATTTTAATCAAATTATGTAAAATGGTAAAAAAAAATCAATTCTTTTTAATTCGGAAATTGAAACCTGTATTATTTCTTCTTTTGTTTTATAATTATTCAATTCTAGAAGGTGTGAAAGCATTAAAGACGTTCCTATTAATTTGATCTTATTTTTATTTAAAAAAATACTAACGTCATTTTATATATTCTTCTAAACTTTTAACGATAAATCAAAACAATGAGTGCAATCAACAAATTTAATTCTGAATTTTAAAAATACATTAGAACGTTTATTTATATTGAAAAACATAACTTGAAACTTCTGATTGAAGACTATTTAAACAAGCTAAACAGAAAAATTAAATCACTTTTAAGAATTATTTTCGTGACTTTTTTCTGAATCAAAAAACTTCTAATTAAAAAAAAAGACTATAAACTGTACAAATAACCAAACAAAATTATATAAAATGAAATCTAAAACAAAACTACCAGTGTTAAATTAAGCAAATACCATCAAAAGTATAAAGATACTGAATTATTGTAAAATAAATAAATTTTCAATTAAGTTTATATTTAATCACGTACTTTTGAGTCGAAAAAAAAATAAAAACGCACATGAACATAACTATGTGAAATAGAACGCTAACAATTTACAGTTACGGGATGTAATTTTAAGATTTTTTTATCTTCCAGAATTTGCGTAACCATATGGGTGAAAATCAAAAGGCTGGAATTGGACATTAAAAATTTTTGGGAGTCAAAAGTATTAAAAAAAAACATGCAACCAAATTTTCTAATCAAATTAACTAACTTCAAGGTTTTTAAAAATTATTTATCAAAAAATAATGGGAATATTGATTTTTTTCTTACAGATTTTTTTTATTTAAAGAAAACTATTCTCGTTTTTTTTTAAATCAATAGATTTGTGAAATTTTAAGGATTTTTAAGCTAGAACCGTGAAAAATTGAATGATTTCATTTTTTTTTCACCTGGACACTTCCTGATTTAGAAGGGTAAATTATTTTTATTTTGAGTATTTCTGAATAAATTGTTCAATTGTTATTCGATAGATTAAAATATTTTAAAATATTGCCAAAAAATAATTATTTCAAATTTTTCCAGGAATATCAACATTTTTTTATTATCTTAAGAGCATTACAAATCCTTAAATAGTTCCAAAATTTTATTTTGAAATCTCAAAAAAATTCAATTTCTTTTTAAATTTGTTGAAAGTTTTTCAAATATTAAATTATTTTTTAATAAACTTCTAAGCATCTTTTAAAATTATTCGATTTTTGCACTGAATTAAAAAAATTGTTTTTGATTTTTCTGAATTGATAGAGAATTTTTTATTTTATTTTATTATATTTTACTTTTAATATTTTTATTGGCTTTGAGGGCAGCATTTTTGTTAATTGAAAGAAGAAAATTATATATATTTATCATTTTTATTGATTTTAACGAAATATACTTTTTTAATTGGAAGAGTGTTTTATCTTCAAAATTTGTATTGACTAAGGAAATAATTTTTTTAATTGAAAGAAGAAAATTTTATATTTTTAATCTTTTCATTGAAATCCGAGATTTGAAATTTTGTTTGTAAATTTTTAAAAAATTTTAACACTATTTATTAAGTTCGAGAGGATACTTTAATTTTTTCTGAATTGGAAGCGGAACTTTTTTAAAAATTTTAATCACTTTTATTGACAAGAATTTTTTTATCAGGGGAAAGATATTTAAAACAACTTTATTTAGTTGGAAGGGAAGAAAAATTCGGTTTGAAATTTTTTCTAAATTGGAAGACGAACGTTTTTTTATTTTAAAAGTTTTTATTGAATTTGACAGAAGGAAAATTCGATGTTTAACTTTTTTTTCTTAATTGGAAGGGATGAAATTTTAGTTATTCATTTTTTTATTTTAACATTACACTGTGTTTAAAGGACACATTTTTTTATTTTTAATTGGAAGAGGAAATTTAAATATTTTAAACATTTTTATTGACTTCAAGTTAAGAATTTACTTTTTCATTGAAATAAAATTTTATATTTTTAACAGTTTTATTGACTTTAAGAGAAAGAAGTTTTTTTAATTGGAAGAAGAAAAGTTTATATTTGTAACATTTTTATGGACTAAGCCTTTTGCAATTGTAAGATTTTTTTGATTTTTTAAACATTTTGATTGAAATAGAAGACATAAAATTTTGGGATTTAATTTTTACTGAATTGAAAGAGGACCTTTTTGTATTTTTATCGACTTTAGGAGTATTTTTTTCAAATTGGAAGATGGAAATTTATAATAAAAAAAACACTTATTGAAGTGGGAAAGGAGGAAATTGTGGTTTTAAATTTTTTCGGAATCGGAGGATTTTTTAAATTAGTAACATTTTTATTTACTTGGAAAGGGGAAAATTTTGGTTTTGAATTTTTTCTGAATTGGAAGCGGACTTTTTTTATTTTAAGCACTTTTACTCGCAAGAATTTCTTTATTAGGGGAAAAATACTTACAACTACGATTTTTAACTTTTTTTTCTTAATTTGAAGGAATGAAATTTTGGTTATATATACTTTTTTTCGGTTGGAAGAAGTCATTTTATATTTTTAACATTTTTATCTACTTTAAGGAAAGAATTTTCAAATCAAGACAAATTCTAAACCTTTCACAATTCTTAAAAAGCTTCTAGCAGAGAATTTTTTTCAAACATTTTTATTCAATTTAAGGGAAGAATTTTTTCTTTTAATTGGAAGATAGAAATTTGAAAAAAAAAAACACTTTTATTGAAGTGGGAAAGGAGGAAATTTGAGGTTTTAAATTTTTTTTTGAATCCGAGAATTTTTTTATTTTTAACATTTTTATTTAGTTGGAAAGTAAGAAATTTTGGTTTTGAATTTTTCTCGAATTGGTAGCGGACTTTATTTATTTTAAACACTTTTTTTATTTGAGGAAAAATATTTAAAACACTTTCATTCAGTTGGAAGGGAAGAAAAAATTCGGTTTTAAATTTTTTCTAAAATGGAAGAGGACCTTTTTTGTTTTAAAAGCTTTTATTGAGTTTGAAGTAAGGAAAATTTGATTCTTAACTTTTTTTTCTTAATTGGAAGGAATGTAATTTTGGTTATTAATTTTTTTTTTAAATTGGAAGAGGTCGTTTTTTTATTTTAACATTTTTCTTGACTAGGCACGAATTTTCTTTTTAATTGGAAGAAAATTATATATTTTTAACATTTTTATTGAATTTAAGGAAAGAATTTTTTTTAATTCGAAGCAAATTGTATATTTTTAACATTTAGATTGAAATAGAAGACAGAAATTTTGTTATTTAATTTTTCCTAAATTGAAAGAGGACTTTTTTGTATTTTTATCTACTTTAAGGACCGAATTTTCAAATCAAGACGAATTCTAAACCTTTCACAATTCTTAAAAAGCTTCTAGAAGAGAATTTTCTTCAAATATTTTTATTGAATTTAACGGAAGAATTTTTTCTTTTAATTGGAAGATAGAAATTTAAAAAAAAAAACACTTTTATTGAAGTGGGAAAGGAGGAAATTTGGGGTTTTAAAGTTTTTCTGAATCCGAGGATTTTTTTATTTGTAACATTTTTATTTAGTTGAAAAGTAAGACATTTTGGTTTTAAATTTTTTCCGAATTGGAAGCGGACTTTTTTATTTTAAACACTTTTTTTATTAGAGGAAAAATATTTACAAAATTTTCATTCAGTTGTAAGAGAAGAAAAAAATCGGGTTTCAATTTTTTCTAAAATGGAAGAGGGCCTTTTTTGTTTTAAAAGCTTTTATTGAGTTTGAAGGAAGGAAAATTCTATTCTTAACTATTTTTTTCTTCATCGGAAGGAATGTAATTTTGGTTATTCATTTTTTTTAATTGGAAGAGGTCATTTTTTTATTTTTACATTTTTATTGACTTTACGGTAAGAATTTTTTTTTAATTGGAAGAAAATTATATATTTTTAACATTTTTATTGAGTTTAAGGAAAGAATTTTCAAATCAAGACAAATTCTAAACCTTTCACAATTCTCAAAAAGCTTCTAGAAAAGAAGTTTTTTCAAACATTTTTATTTAATTTAAGGGAGGAATTTTTTCTTTTAATTGGAAGATGGAAATTTAAAAAAAAAACACTTATTGAAGTGGGAAAGGAGGAAATTTTGGTTTTTAATTTCCCCTGATTTGGAAGAGGACCTTTTATTTGTTTTTCTCACTTATATTGAGCTGAAATGTTATTTCTATTTTTTCTGAATCAGAAGAGGCCATTTTTTCTTTTTTTTTTTTTAGTTCAAGGTAAAAATTTATAAAAAAAAATAATTTCCTAATTGGATAAAAGCGCACCTTTTTTATTTACATAGTTTTCCTTTAAAAAGTAATGAAACTTTGGTTATTTAAATTGGTTGCGAATATTATTCCTCAAAACACAAGCGTAAAATATTCCAGGGTCACGATAATACGTCACCTTTTTGATTTTCACGCATACGGTAAATAGACTAGCGAGCAAAACTCCGATTTTAGCCGAGTTTACTGCAACTTTTCCGTTTTCTGCTCTAAAACGGTATAAATTTTTCACAAAAAAATAAATAAATGAAACAAAAATTGTACTAACAAACCACGTATTTACAAATAAAGTTCTAGAATGTTCTGCGACAAGTCTGTCATGAGTTTGTAAAAGATAGTGGCGCTATCTAAGAGCTAGGATTTATAACCTATCTGTTAGACTAGATCACGGATACGGATGGAAAATTGGAAAAATGTTGATTGATAATGATTATATGAGTCATTCGCAGTACCTCAGATTTAAGTGCATTCTAGGAACTCGCTGTGGAACATCGTACGAGCGCGAGGGTACATGTTATGTATGATCTATAAGTACAGAAAATGGAGGTATTGATCAATAGGCAGTATGTAACAGAAGTAACGAACGTTATGTATGCGTTCTACTTTCTTATCTTTCAGAAAAAATGGACTGCGCGACGAATGTCGTCAAACGACAGACACCGCGGTCCAAGTTACAAAACTGCGATGAAGATTCTTTAATTTATTCACAGAACGCAAAGCAAGCAAATCGAGATTAACGGGGAAATTCAGTGACTTACCCCTTTTCTGTATGGGGCTTCCAACATCGCCTCGACATCAAAGTCCTCCGCCATTGTGTGATTTGATGGAGAGCTTTCTGAAATGCCACGCATTAGCACACGGAACGGAATAATATAATTGCGAGTTTTTTAATCAATGCTAGAATTTCTCACGTATAGAATCAGATTTGTAAGGAATAACGTAAAGCTTTACGTTTTACAAATTATCCTCCTGTTGCCTAAGAAAATTAATCAAAAGCACGCACGTTCACAGACGACCTACCGAAAATGGTGGACACCGGATATGAGATCGATGGTGCAGTTGCCAAAATCACATGTCTTTTGCGCATGCGTCAAGCACCGCCCACTGGCGGAGTTTTCGGCAAACTGTAGGATGCGCTTTTGACTTCCTTTTTTCGAACATGTTTTTCATTATACATGTCCCAATTTTAATTTTTTGATTTTTCACCTTTTTCTACAAAAAATAGATGCGTCAAGAAATTTTTGAAAGCATTGTTGACGCTTTTCCTCATTTTTCGATTAGTTTCAATCAATAAAGGGAAAAATACTGTCCAATATGTTGAGGTTTTAAGTCATAAGACGAATTAAAAAAAATTTTCAACCCAAAAATATGCATGTTCTGCCAAAATAATTGAGTTTTGCACTAAAAAAAGGAGAATTTTTAACGCAGAAGACGAATTTTGTAGAAAAAAATTCAACAAAAGAGATGAGGTTTCATCTAAAAAAAATTGTTAAAAAAAAAGACAAATTTACTTTAAGTTACAAAAATAAGTTTTGAACCAAAAGAAAAATGAATTTCGAATTATTTTTATCAAAAAAACAAATAATTTTCTACTATTTTTTAAGATTTTTAACGAAAAAAATGATATTTTCACTAAAATAGTGCATCTTCAATCGAAAAAATATAATTTTTATCAAATACTTGAATTTTCAACCCAGCAGATACATTTTCTAATAAAACAAATAATAATTTAACCAAATAGATCAATTTTCAACTTAAAAAATTCAATTTTCTAGCAAAAATGAAATAGCTACATTTTTAGGAAAAAAATTTTTTAAGCAAATAATTGAATTTTCAGAAAAGAAGATGAAATTTTGACACACAAAAAATCACCAAAATAGATTTTTCACCTAAAAAAAAAATGTTTAAAAGAATAGAAAAATTTATTTTAAGTTACAAAAATAAGTTTTGAGCGAAAAAAACGAAGTTTCGACAGAATATTTCAACTTTCAACAAATTGTTTTTTTTACAAAAAAATGCCTATATTCAACTAGAAAGAAACTAATTCTTAACCAAAAGAAAAAACGAATTTCGATAATTCGAATTATTAAAAAAAAAAAACTATTTTTCAACCAAATTTGTTAAGTTTTTGACGAAAAAAATTACATTTTCACTAAAATGGTGCATTTTCAATCGAAAAAATTTAATTTTCATCAAATAGTTGAATTTTCAACCCAGAAGATGAATTTTCTAACAAAAAATTATAATTTAACAAAATAGATGGATTTTCAACTGAAAAACTTCAATTTTCTACCAAAAACGTTATTGTATAATTTTCAGATAAGAAATTGAATTTTTAACCAAAAATGGAACAGTTGAATTTTTAGTTAAAAAATGAATTTTCAACAAATAGAAAAATGAATTATCGACCCAAGAAATGATCCAAAAATATTAATATTCTAGTAAATATGACGACTTTGAAATAAAATATACCTGAATTTTAATCGAAAAATATACATTTTTAACCAAAAATTGAATAATTTAATTTTCAAATAAAAAATCAGGTTTAACCAAAAAATTAAGTTTCAGCAAAGTACTTCAATTCTCAACCAAATGAATAAGTTTTTAAGAAAATAAATAAATTTTCAACCGCATACAGTCGAATTTCCATTTAAAAAATCATTTTTAACAACAAAAATAGTTTCAACAAAATGATTAAGTTTTGACAAAAAGAATATCTACTAAAGAGACCAATTTTCAACAAAGCAGTTAAATGTTCATTTAAACTGATGAATCCTTGATAAAAAAAAAATAATTCTCAACACAAAATGTAATATAAGAATTACAAATTTTCAACCAAATTTGTTAAATTTTTAACGAAAAAAATTACATTTTCACTAAAATGATCCATCTTCAATCGAAAAAAAAATTAATTTTTACCAAATTGTTCAATTTTCAACACAGAAGATGAATTTTCTAAAAAAAAAAATATTAATTAACATTTACATTTCTTGCTACATTTTTACTAAAATAGAAAATCATATTTTCAACCTAATTTGTTAAACATTTAACCAAGAAATGAACTTTTAACTAAAATAAAGCTTCTTTAATCAAAAATATTTAACCAAATAATTGATTTTTCAACAAAGATGAATTTTATACAAAAAAATTTGCATCTTCCATAAAAAAAATTGTCACCAAATAGTACCAAATAGTAATTTTTGTAAAAATGATGGATTTTCAACTAAAAAAGGGTAAATTTTCAAGTAACAAAGTAACTAGTTTTTAACTATAGAAATAAATTTTCAACTAAATTCTAAATTGTCGACGAAAAATTCTATAGTAAAATTTTCAGATCAAAAATTAAATTTTTTACTAAAACAACAATTTTTTACCAAAAAGAAACAGTTCAATTTGTAGTAAAAAAATAATTTTCAACCAATAAAAATCGGATTTTTAACGAAAGAAATGAATTATGGGCTCAAAATATTAATATTCTAGCAAAAAACACCAATTTGTTACAAAATATACAGAAGTTTTTAACTATAAAAAAGATACATTTTTACCAAAAACGGAATAGTTTAATTTTCAATTAAAAAATAATTTCCAACCACAAAAAGCGACGTTGTGAGAAGAAGATAGTTAAATTTTCAACCAAAAATTCTATAGTTAAATAATTTAATTTTCGACCAAACAAAATAATTCTGAACAAAATATTTTAATTTTTAATTTAATTTTTAACGTAAACGTTGTGATTTCGATAAAAAAAATCTTTAACAGAATAGATGAATTTTCAACTGAAATTGATTAATTTTTAATAAAAAATAGAATAGTTTAATTTTAAGTTAGAGAAATAATTTTTGAACCGAATGAAATGAAATAAAATGAAATAAGATGAAAAAGGTAAATTTTTTACAAAAATTCGACGAAAAATGAAATAATTAAATTTTCATTAAAAACAAATTATTCACCAATAAAAAAACTAATTTTGAACCAAACAAATTAATTTTCTACCAAAAAGATTAAACGACTATAAAAAGTTTCGTAAAATATTTGGTTACATTTTTAGTTCAAAAAATTAATATTCAATACAGAAATAACTATTTTTTAACAAAATTAATTTTAAAGAAAAAAGATTAATTTCTAACAAAATATATGAATTTTTTGACCCAATTATTGAATTTTTAACCAAAAAGGTGAATTAGTCACCAAGAAAATTAATATTCTACTACAAAAAATTAATTTGTAACAAAATACATGAATTTACAGCCAAATATTTTAACTTTTAATGAAATTTGCAACCAAAAGGGTTTATTTTCTACAAAAAATTGCTTAAGATTTCTTAGGAAATTTTTAAATTATTTTTTATGTCACAAAATTTTTTTGGAGAAAATATTTAAAAATATTTTCGAAACATTTCAAAATATTTCCAAAAATGAATCTGGAATATTTTAAGGCAATTTCTTGGTGGAAGTTTTTCCAATATTTGGGAATAGTTGGAATCATTTAAAAAAACGTGGTTTCTTGAAGATTTCGAAACAAAATTTAGAAGCTTTTAAAACTTTTTCAAATGTTTCTAGATTAAAAAATTAATTTTAAGAGAGCATTTAAAAGGAATTATATAAATTTTAAATGTTTTCAGACAATGTTAGGTATATTCCGAGTTAGTATAAAAGATATTTAGGATTTTTGGAAGTTTTGAATAAATTAAAAATATTTTTTAACTTTGAAAGATTTCCGAAAATTCAAAAAAAAAAATTTCAAGCGTTCAAAAGCTCTACCTCAAATTGTGTAAGCTCTTATAATATAAGCAAATTTTCTTTAAAATTGTCTGGTTTCTTGTTTAACATAACTGAAATCTTCCGAAATCTTTTTGAATTTTCTCGAGTAACTTTGTAAAATTATATTCATATTATCTTAAAACAAGTAAACAAAGAATCTTTGAAAATAAATAATTATTCGAAATTTTTACCTTTAAAGGATTTAAAAAGATTTTAAGCTAATAAAATTTTGTTTCTTAAGATTCTAGGAAAAATTTTAATTGATTATTTATTCTGTAAAAATAATTTCAAGAAACTATTCATAAAGATTTTAAAACGTTGAAAATTATTTCCTAAATTTTTGGCAAAAAATTTAGAAGAGCCTAAACAAAATATTTCGTATTTAGAAATTAAAAAATTATAGAAAAACTTCGAATAAATTTAAGAGGTACTTAGAAGTTTTTTAAAGATACAAAAATAATTTTCAACTTAAAAATATTTCAATAAATTTAAAACAAAATATAGATTTTGAAGACTTCGAAGAAAAAAAATTAGATGTTTTTACAGAATTCTGAAAGGTTTTAATAGAATTTTTCAATTTAAAGAATTTAAAAATTCAGTTCTTTTATGATCTGTTCAAATATAAACAATTTACAGATTTTAACGTTGAAAATTCACCTGTTCAAATACGAAATCCATAGTAGTTAAGCAAATTTAAACGCCCGATTAAAACTTTATGAACTATTTTCATTTCAAAAATAATTTTTAATATTGTTTTAGTCCAAAATATTGTATTTTTAACACATTCCATTTTAATTTACTTCATTCAAAAATTAAAAAAAAATGTATTTAACAATATTGCATTGCTTGTTTAAAATAAGCAATTATAAATTAATTATTTTGAAACTAAACAATTTGAAGCTGAATTAAAGTTTTAAAGTGCTAAATTTAAATTTGAAACTTTACAAATTTAATTTTTCAAGTGGAAAGGATTTATATATAAAAAACATTTTAATTTAACAATTATAATTTTACAAAAAATGGATGACATTTTCCTATTTAATTTTTTTCCGAATTGTAAGATTAACTTATCTGTTTTTTTCATTTTTATTTATTTGCAAGCATTTAAAAAATATATTTTTATTGATATCGAAGGGAGGAAATTTTGATAATCATTTTTTTCTTAATTGCCTTGTTGGAAATAAAAAGATACAGACCCTATTTTTTTTAATAATTTTGAATTTCTATTTAGAGATAGAATAATTCTATTCTTTTCTATTCCCCAATTTACATATTTTTCACTCCTTTCTTCCTTCATCAGGACAAACCTTCAGGATGACGCGGCGGATAATAGAGGATAGAGTGAGTTAGAGAAGAAAGGATTGAAAATAATAGACAGGTATTTAGATTAACAAAGACAGAAAAAGATTGAAATGAATAGATAAAAGATGTGAGATAGAGAAGAGGGATTACAAAATATAGACTAGAATTTAGATTTAGAAAGAGATAGAATGGGGTAAATTATTTCTATCTCTTTCTATCATAAAAATTCAAAATTATTCATAAAGATAGGATCTCTCGCTTTTTACTTCCATTAGGGTGTGAAGAGGGAAATTTTTTAATTTTTTATATGTTTATTGAGTTTAAACGAGTTAATTTTAGTTTTTAATTTTTGTTTAATTGACGTGGGACACATACTTTAACACTAGAATGGTTAACTGGGGTAATACGTTACCCCATTCAAAATTAAAACCCACAACTTGGTGGTACAAAATACGTACAAGCCGCATCTCCTACGGCGACCTCCATATTGGTTACCATGGCAACGCAGAGACGCTTTCCGGTCTACGCAGCTTTACAGGAGAACGAAAAAACGTTCTGTAAAATCGGAATCACCATTTTAAGATAAAACAAGAGTACACTCCCGAGCTGAAGTATTTCTGATATGAGGCCGAAAAAGTTAGCCAGTTTAGAGGAAATAGATTCCAATTGGAATTGGAGTGGGCTCTGCCAATTGAGATAAAAAATTCAATTTTTGGTTTAAAAATAAATTAATCTATGCTCCCGGAATATTAAATTTGTGAATATGGGTCAACGAAGTTTTACGTAAAAAAGTTAACCAGTTTCATGAAAATTGACGGAGGATGCTGACGTGAGAATTGCACAGGTTTTGAAAATAAGTTTGCGCTAGCGATTTCAAGTAGAATTGTTTATTTTATAGAAAAATAAATATATGCTTTCGAGATATAGGCATTCTAAATGAGAATTAAAATATTTTGATCCAAAAAAGTTATTGAGTTTGGAGGAAATTAAATTTTTGTGTGATGGTGTCGCGGTGTAACAGACTGTGTTTTTCGCTTTTTTGACCTTAAAAGTAATCAAATGTGAGTATTTTTATATTTAATTAAATATTACCTGAAATAAATTATTTTCATGAATAAAAACTAAACTAGTTACATCACAAAATCTTCGTATTTAAAAAATAAATTATATTGGAAAAGTTTTCAAGTTTTAGGTTAGGACGACACTGGCATTTTACTTCTAATAAATAATTTTTTTTTATTTTAATTAATACGAAACCCTTAAGAAGATAAATATTACTTGTGAAAGGTCAGAAAATTACAAAAATTGAAAGAATACGCTGCGTGAGGTCATAAAAAGTTTTTATTATAAAAGTATATTTCGTAATGTATTATTATACAAAAAGTATAACAATAATAGTCATCATCATCATGATAATCACAATGATTAATAATAAGCATTATAATTAATAATTTATAATTGCTTTATTTACTATAATTAATGATTTTATTAGTATTAATTTATTATTAATTAATTATTAATGTTTATAATAATTTCAGTAATAAAAAACACAATAGAAGATAATTTGTAAGCTTTCTTCGTTCTTTCCAAAAATCGACAGTGTGCATATATTTTCATTGAACTTTATACGATTATTTATAAGACTTTTTTCGAGTTTTTCCTGCAAATCGCAAATGCAACATTGAACACGCTTTGAACTTCCCGCTTAACATCCTTTTAAAAATGGAGCTCGCTGTACGAATCCTTCCGGGCCATCTTATTGGTACATTTTTGTTTTTAGTTGCGCGTAGCGATACCATAGCTTCTTGGATCATGGATTAACTAAATGGCAGTCGACCTCCGTTATTAAGAGTTTTCCTGTAAGTTTTGTGTCGCAGTGAATATCGATTGGGGTAACGCATTACCCCAGTAAACAATTAAAGTTGGAGAATTGTCTCGGTAAGTAAAGTTCAGTTTTTTTGTTCAATCGATTCAGTCGGATGTTTTAAGTATGAATTCAAAAGTTTAAAGTGAAAATAAAAATAGCAAAAAATGAGGTATAGTAAATATTTGCATTGAAAGCATCATTCAAAACTTTTGAGCATTCGGAATTTGAGAAATAGAATCACTATGCTGGAAATTAACAGATAGAGATCCTATATTTTTTAACAATTTCGAATCTATGATAGAAAGGGATAGAGAAAATGTTTCCCATTCTATATCTATTTTGTCAATCTACCCAGGAAAAAAGAACCTATAGAAAGCGAGTCAGTTTGAATTGCGTATCTGTCATTTACAGGTTAAAAGAATAAAAATGCAATCGGTTGAATGAGACTGAACAACCTGAAATAATTCCTATGAGCATTCTATTATTCATTAATGTGCATATATATTATACATGAATGGGTTGAGATTCAATATGAAATGGAGTTCTTAAGGGCATGTGACACAGCTAAATACCTATATTGCCGACCTCACTTTATCAGTTCACTGAATGTTTTTTTGAACCTAAGAACTTTTTTTCTAAATAAAATATCGAGCTGAAACTTTGGGAAATGTATTAGAGAACAATAAAGTACGTTTAGGTACTGCATCTCGGTAGGAACGTCACTGAAAATTATTTTATCTTTTTTTTGAACGTCGACATTTTTTGAACGTTCGAACTTTTTTTATACATAATATATCGGTCTCAAACTTTGTGAAATGCAAGAACCGAAAGAAAACTACGTTAAAGTAAAAGGCTTAATAATAAAAGATGTAAAAAAATATATTTCAACAATCAATTTCTACGGCATCAGCCGGTAACATTGTACACGAAAATACGAAACCTGGCGGCCACTAGAGGAGGTTCTAGAGGGTTCGTATTTTCGTGTACAACGTTACCGGCTGATGCCGATGGAATTGATTGTTAAAATATATTTTTTTACATCTTTTATTATTAAGCTTTGTACTTTAACGTAGTTTTCTTTCGGCTCTTGCATTTCTCAAAGTTTAAGACCGATATTTTATGTATAAAAAAAGTTGGAACGTTCAAAAAATGTCAAGGTCCAGAAAAAAGATAAAATAATTTTCAGTGAAGTTCCTACCAAAATGCAGTACCTAAACGTACTTTATTGTAATCTAATACATTTTCCAAAGTTTCAGCTCAATATTTTCTGTACAAAAAAAGTTCTTAGGTTCAAAAAAATATTCAGTGAGCTGACAAAGTGAGGTCGATAATATAGGTATTTGGCTGTGTCACATGACCTTAAGGGCATGTGATACTTAGAAAATTGTCGATTTTACCAGTTTTAGGTTCCCCCGGCTTTTTCCCTAGAATAATAAATATTTTTTCTTAAAAATTTGGGAAATAATAGCGAACATGCCAACGGACGTCCCCACACACTTTTTTTGTAAGTTAATTCAAAAAAGTTTTAATTTAGCAAAATGTGATTAATTTGCATAGCGCTTAGGAAATAGTATCGATTTTTTCAGTGTTAGATTCCCCCGGCTTTTTTCCTAGGATAAGAAATATTTTGCCTTCAAAATCTGGAAAATGATAGCAAACATGCTAATGGACGTCCCCACACACTTTTTTTGTGTTTTTTTATCAAAAATTTTTTGATATTTCTAACAACGTGCGTGTATATTTCGAGGTTATGTGTGTTACAATTCACCTGAGGGTTACTTCCAAACTACACAATATTTTTGGCCGAAAACTTTGGACTTACAAATAAACATAGTAACTAATCTCCCGGAACTAACCTTGTTTGCAGACAATCGACAAAGTTTATTCCATAAATAATTTCCATATTATCGAAAAGGTAGAGATGAAAAACGACGTAACCTCAAAATAATGCATATGCATACAATTTTTATTTGGCACAATTATTTATTTATTTTTTTTTGTTATTTTCCCTCAAAGAAGAGTCCGGGGACGTCCGTTATGATATTTTATAGCATCTCCGAATTCAGTTTTTTTAAATTTTCATTTCTGTGGAAAAAAGCCGGGGAAACTGTAAGTATCACATGCCCTTAAAAGATCATACCCAATGGTAAAAATACGATGCGTACATAGCAATTTTCAATAAGCGTGAATCTGCCAATTGTAGGTTACCTCAGGCTGTGTTCAACTGAGTGGACTATGCAGATTAAAATTTTAAAAAATTAATTGTTTCGAATGAGAAGTATACGGTAATAAATTTGAATAGTACAATGCTGATTGATCAAAAATTACATGACTTCAAATTAAATAATATTGTAATATATTATAATTGATGCGACAATTTATTTATAGTCAATAATTATTTAGTTGTAATTCTCTTTTTAAAGTAGTTTTATTAAATTATCCTGTAAAGGAATTATAAGATTTACACTGAATTAAGGGCCAGTGACATTCATCTTATTCAGTGCACATGATAATGGCTGCAGGGAGTCCACGTGTTACAAACAAACTCCGCATTTCGCTTATATCCATTTGCATCACAAACATCCAAATGTTAAGACTTTCAATACCCGCATTTTTGGTCAAAGTAATTTCGATAAGATAAAACGAGAGTGTTAGTTTCTGTAAATTTAAGATTCATATATGGTAAATGTGAAATAAATAAATAAATTTTTAACATTCTGATGTGGTATGATGCAAATATGTCAAAAAAATGTTCAGCAAAATCAATTAAAATGCCTAAAAATAAATATTCTGTAAATAAAAATAGACTACATGTATGCCAAGATTTTCTTAAAAGTTGCCAATTGAACTATTTTTTAATAAATAATTTTAGCTATTTAAATTAAATTTGTTTTATTTAGATTAATAATTTTTTATCAGAATTATCGTTCCTCTATCGGTTAATGCTGATTCATAATCGCTACTGAATGGTTCCGAGAAAAAAATTACGTTGCCGATTAAAAAAGTTGATTTCTCATTCAAAACTCACTCCTAGGGGCGACTATCTGGAATTCCAGTGACAGATACGCAATTCAGAAGACCTCAAAACCCATTCAAATGCAAGTGAATGGATTTTTGTTTCCTGAGTAAATTCACGTAAATCTTTTCCAATGCACTCTTCTCTATATCATCCTATCCTTTATCCATCCACGTCAACATTATTCTATCCCTGTCAATCTATTTTTTCCCTCTAACTTTTTAAAGTGATAACTTCTTATAGCACGGTGTGTATTTGCAAAATTGGGATAAACGCTTCCGGTAAGAAAACTTGCATTACAAAGTTTTGGGAAATTTCATGCATCCAGTGGTAATGTGAGAAATATTGAATATTTCTATATCCCCTTTTTGTCCTCTCGGTTTAACTCTTCACAACTGTATAAGTTATCTCTTAAACTTAATCCCTTTCTGTAGCGCCCAAAATATTTTTCTGAATACTTTTGCATACCACAAAGCAACAAAGAAATAGAACAATTTCTATTCCTTTTAAATTAGAATATTTCGCTACTTTTGTTTACTATTTTTCGAATAATAATGGGGTAAAAAGCTTTTTCAAACATAGGATCGCTCATTTCACCAGGATCAATTTCCATATATATGGCTGTAGTTAAAAATAATTTTTATGTCATGATTTTATATTTTTTCAAATTGATATCGGAAAAAACGAAGGATAAACTTTACCATGATTCCGACGTAAAAATTACATAAGACAAAAATTAACTTTAAAACTTTATCCCTCTAAAAAATTGCCTGCAACAAATTGTATCATTAGTTTTGTCTGTAATTTGAACAAAGCGAATATTTTACGATAAAGAGATGTATTCTTGAATACAACCCTACTAGATTTTGCAAGTGGCATGCTTTTGGATCGCATCCTAATGCTTCAAACCAGCCATATCCGACTCCCTGACCTTTTGTACAGCAGCTGTTGTCGCTTACAAGTTCCACCTGACGCGTGAACGCATTCGCTAGCCACCAGATAGCGCGTCATTCGTCCTGTTCCAGGAATTTTAATTTATTATTCTGGTTTTTTTACTCTTATTTCAGTTGCTTTAGATTCAGATCGCCTTCTCGAATAAGTAAAAGCAATTCCGACACGAGAAGTGAAGGATTATTAAAGAATAATTTAAGGCCATGTGACGAGTCGGTTACGTCAACAGATTACTACCTTACCGCCACTTTTTTTATTTCCCGACTTAAATGTACAGGAAACGCCACAGCGAGTTGAAAATGTGTAAAAGATTATTTTTTAAAAAATTTTAAAAATGCTCTCAATTTTTTAATTTTGGTTGGAAATGTCTGCTTCACAAACTTAGCATTCATTTTGGGAACCTTACGAAGTGTATCAAAGGCTGACTTGATTGGACAAATCCTTCAAAAGCATGGACATAGGAAACAAGGGACTAGGCATGCCATTGCGGGGGTGATGCAATGAGGGGGGAGGTCCGCCACCTTTTGATGTCCCGCCACAAGCATGGTAGCGCCCACATGTTTATATTTTCATGCAGTTTGTCGGCAAAAATGCTCGTGCGCATAATCAAATGGCACATCGTAAGATGGCGGCTCTCCCCCCTCATGGAATTCTCCCCTCTCCCGTGGATTCAACCCCGCTCGCCCAAGTTAGGATGGCATGCCTAGTCCCGTGTTTCCTATGTCCATGTTCAAAAGTTAGCGTGGCTACAACATTTAGGTAACCATGCATACAAACAGACAGACTGACAGACACCGATAAAATTTTATGATTTTTGGATTCTGTGAGTGCCGAAACGTAAAGATCCGTTAAAAACCAGAGATCGAAAATTTGGTCGGTTAAATTACACTCCCATGAATGGGAATGTAAAAATGGTTACACACATAAGTTAACAAAACAGGAAATGTCAGTATTTTATCTGCACACAAAATTAATGTGATAATTTATGATTATAAGCAGTATTTTGTAAAACTTAAACAAGAATTATTTATTAAATTATAAAAACAAAATTTGAGTTGTTTAAAAAATGTATTTTAGAAAAAGTATCTCCTTTTTACAGGAAAGTAGGTATGTTTTGTGCTTTGTTTTTTAAGAACTCAACATTTTTTTTAATGGTCAGTAACTTTTGACCTAATTGAGATATTTATTGTTTACTTTTTAGATTTTATAGCGTTATTGTCTTTTTTTGAAACCCACTAAAAAAATATATATAAAAAGCTTCAAAATTAATAAAATAGCGGTAGTTTTTCTGAAAATATGAAAAGTTGCTTTTAAAAAAACCATTTATATCTTTTTGCCAATTTTTTTGTTAATTTTTAGTTTCATAATAAGGATATTTTGTGAGTTTTATGCTGACTAAAGAACTTTTATTACCAGAAGATTTTTTTTTTCTTATAAGCAAACGTTCTAATTTTTCCTATAAACAGCAGCAAATACGAAAAAATGTTGAGTTAATAATTTGCACGTCTAAAAACGTTCTATGAAAATGACCTGTTGCTCTTCTGCGATATCTTACATCGTTTGCGAGGAAAATTCAAAAATAACATTCATAGGAAAAAAGAATTCCTTCGGACTCAAAAATGGTTTAGCCAGCATAAAGCTGATAGGGTGCCTTTCGTATATTAGCAGACACTTTTCAAAAGTATTGAGAAGAATAAAAAGGTGGGATTTTCGAGAAAATATTTTTTTTCATTTTCTCAAAATTCAATAAAAAAAAGAGTTTCTGGAATACGTCACCTTTCCATTCTTCCCAATATTTAAACAAAGCCTCCTCTAATAGAAGAAAGACATCATATCAGCTTTATGCAGGCTAAACCATTTTTCAGACCGGGAGAATTATTTTTTTCCTTAAAAATGTAATTTAACTGATACTATTAGTTTGTAAGTTCTGTAAAGTAATAATGTAATGTCTGCAATGTAATATATTTCGAAAAAATGTATTTTATTCCTTGAAAACAATAAATGATGCTAAAAGCATGTGATTAAATTAAAGAAATATTTCTTTTCAATTTTTATTCGCTTATTATTTTGAGAAAAAAAATTTCTCGTTATTAAAAACTGAATTAACAAAATTCAAAACTGTTAAATTCCTGATTTATAATGCTAAGAAAATATTAAAATACTATTAAATTGGATAATTTCGGTATCCAACTTTCTAAAATATTGTTATATCATAATTTTATTTTGTTACATTTTTTATTGTAATATTTCGTTTTTCCTTAGGATTTTTATTTTGTCAATATGGTTCCGACATCCGATTTATTATAAAATTAATTTATATTTGTTATTTAGAATTTTTATTCTTCATATGTATTACTTATTAAATACTTGTAAGCGACAACTACTTTTCTCAATAGTGGGATAGTGCTGCTTCAAACGAAGATTGTGTTTTTAATTTATTTGAGGTTTTGTTTAGCAGCTCCGATAGACTTTGAAAGGGATTGGAATCTTATTATTTTCGCCGCATAATGAGGTTTAAAAAACGAAGAACACAAAAGGCATTCTTAGGGATTCAAAATGGATCCACTGGCTGACGGTTTTAATCCCTCTCCCTTTCTATCTCATTTTTTTCTATCTCTTTGTCAATCTAAATTCACGTTCATCGCTTTCAATAGGGAGCTTCAAAAAAGAATGTCATACTTTTAGGCTGGGGGGGGGGGGGGGGGGGGGGGGGGGGGGGGTAGTCGAATTGTGACAATCTAAGCCAGACGCAATGTGACAATGGAGGGGAGGGGGTCGAAAATTTTCCATTAAACTGTTGCATCCTTTACGGGATCTCTCATAACCTCTTCTCTATCTCATCCTATGCTTTATCTATCCACGTCAATACACTGAAACCCCATTTAAGTTTACTCCTTCGAAACGAAAACATCTCACTTAGGTTTACTCGGGTAGGGCTACTACCATCATTCTCAACATTTGAAAGTAAACATAAACAAAAAGTAACGCGTGAACTTAAACGAGAGTGAACTCATCCGGGCGTAACCTTAAACAGGGTTTCAGTGTTTTTTTCTGGCTCTCGGTTAATATAAATTTCATCTATTTTTTCCAATGTCTTCTTCTCTATCTCATCGCATCCTACGTCTATAAACGTTTATCTTTTTCGATCTCTTTGTCAATCTAAATTAATGTTCTCTTTCCTACTTTTCTTCTCTATCTTATCCTATCCTTTATCTCTTCATGGCAATATTTTTCTATATCTTTTAATCTTAATTTCTGTCGCGTCTATCTATAAATTAAAAAAGATAGATGGGAATTTAGACTGATAGAAAGATATAAAAATATTTAACTGAATAGAATTGACAGGACGAGATAAAGAAAAGGATTATGAAAGAGATAGACGTGAATTTACATGAACCAAACAATGGAAAAAGATAAACGTTGATAGATGTATGATACAATGGGATAAGAAAGAGTCTAAAAAAGATACACAAAAAATTTTAGATTAATCGGGAGCTAGAAAAATATTGACGTGGATAGATAAGGCATAATATGAGATAGAGAAGAGAAGATTAACAAATATAGACGTTGATAGATGTAGAACACGATAAGATAGAGAAGAGGAGATTAAAAAAATAGAATGGAATTTAGATTGACAGAGGAATAGAAAAATATTTACGTGGATAGATAAAGGATAGGCTAAAATAGAAAAGAGGGGAATGAAAAAGGAAGACGGAAATTTAGATTTACAAAGAGGTAGAAAAAGGTTGACGTGGATAGAGAAAGGATAGGATGAGATAAGGAAGACGGTATTGAAAAAGATAGAAGTGAATTTAGATTCACAAAGAGATATAATTTATTGATACGTTTTCTCTATCTTTATCATAAATAAGTGAAATCAGTATTCACGCCTATTTTGGGCAATTTTCGACACCCCCTCCTCCTCTTTTACACCCGTTTATTTAGTAATGGACCCCCCCCCCACGAACGTAAACTGCCTTTAGGTAAAACTACGTGACACTGTGGTGAATGTTATAAACTAAGAGAGGTAAATTTTTAATTCAAAATGAAATTGCTAAACTTTTGATTTAAAGAATAATGTTAAATTACTTTTAAAAAACGAACTTTCTACCAAAAATTGATTTTTTTTTTTACAAAACTATTGAACTTTCAAGACAGAATGATAAATTTTCTATACAAAACAGTTTTATTATCAAATCAAAAATATGAAATTTGGATCGAAAGGTTGATTTTATACTAAAAACGACGAATTCCAACAAAATACAAAAACTCTTAATTTAAAAGTTGAATTTTTAATTAAACTAAATTAATTTTTAATAACAAAAACTAATTTTGATTAAGATAGTTCAATTTTAACAACAAGTTGTATTCTCACTTTAAAAAGAACCATTTTCGACCAAAAATGTAATAGGAAAATTTTCAATTATCACAGTAATTTTTCAATAAAAAAAAGATTTTTTCAACAAAAAGGTTCAATTTTCAACCAAAGTGACGAATTTTTGACTAAAATTTTGAATCGTTACCAAAAAATGCATTTTCAAGGAAGTAGCTCGGCTTTAAAACCTAATTTTTAAATTTTTAACAAAAAAAGATTAATTTATTGCCAAAAAAATACTAATTTTTAAGAATTCTCAACCAAAAAGTTAAATTTTCGACTAACCTGACGTTGTTTTTCTTTTAGGTGGTTTACATTAAAGATTGAATAGTAATCTATTTTATCAGGAATAATTTTATGCAAAATAACCATGAAAAACATTCACAGTTGAAAACAGATTTCCAAACTATCTTACTTATCGGCTCATTAGAGGCAAATATAACCAAAAGAAAAAAGAGGGAAAAAAGGGACAAAGTTAACCAAAGCCAACCTCTCACTTTTTCCTTTCTCCGTTATTTTTATACTACTAGAGAACGAACATGTATGAAAAATTGATATACTCGAAAAGAAAATGTTCGATTAATATTAATAAAAAATGGATCAATTTTAATATTACCTATATAAATTTTCTTGAGAAAATGATTGTTCTATAAAAGAATTCATTTTGCTTTAAAGTTCGAAAAAGCTACTTTAACCAATCAATAACTCTGTCCCATACTTCGACGTATCTTAAGAGGTCCCTTCTTAAATCAATAGCTTTATTACCTTCTCTCTTTATAAATAGCATCTCTATCAATTCTCTTTTTTTTCTGATTTCTTTCATGATAAAGAATTTTAATATCATTCCAATTGAAGTCATGACCATATGAAAATTATTTTCATGTTCATCTTTCCTAAGCCGATATAAGCTGCATTGGAATCTTTGCAATCAACCTTGTAAATTACATTTTCTAAAAATTGATTTAAAGATCTTTGAGATTTTCCCAAAATATTGAAAGAACAAGAGTGTTAAATGTTTTATAATCATAGCTATTAGTTGTATTTTGATTATTGTTCACGTTTTTTATAAAATTTATTCTTTTATGCACATATTTTTCAATAAAACCAAAAGTTTAATGGTTAAGAAAAATAATTTCTTTACATAGTTCAATATTTTTATTATGAAAAACCGAATTTGATAATTTAAGGGATCTATCAATCAAAATTTTAACAACTCCTATCTTGTTTTAAATAGAGTGATTTGAAAGAAAACTAAATGTTCTTCTTGAGCAAATAGTTTTCCTATCCCAATCTGTTATAACCTGTCTCATCATTTTTAATCAAAATCATATCAAGAAAATTTAATTTAATTTCAGTTTCAATTTCAACAGTGAATTGTAATCTTGGATGTATGCTCTTAAAAGTATTTAAAAGAATCTCAACATTGTTTCTATGTACATTATGTGTTGAATCATCTAAATATCTTGCATTAAAATTCTATGGGAGTACCAAACTTTTGTTTGTAAAAATTATTATTATATTTGAAATATGCAGAATAAAAAAAAATTAATAGCGCCAAGAAAATGTTGTTTTAGGAATTTTGGTAATAATTTTAATCAAAGCTCGACGTTTTTTTATGGAAATTTCAACTCTTTCATAAGCGATGTTAGGAAACATCGCTATTACATCAAAAGACTAAAAAATATGATTCAAAGTTATCCAAAGGTACATTATCAATTATAACTTTAAAAAAGCATAACTATTTTTATTGACGTTTTTTAGACTTCCATTGATTTTTTAATAATATTACTCAGTAACCCTTCCAATTTTCTAGTTTGAGAACCATACAGTTGAAATAACAGGTCGTAAAAGATAATCAGTTTTGTCAGTTTTAACTAGTCCGTAGACTAATGAAAGAGTATATGTAACTCGTATCAATATCACATCTTTCAATATTATTACCTAAACATTATTGGTTCCCATTCTATCTAAAATTTTGAAAGTTCCTTTTTAAAGCATTTTGGTGGGATTATTTTGAATCAATTGACAACTATCTTCATCATTAAAGATATGTATAACATTTTTTGAATATCAACGTCTCTATAAATCGTTACTGGAATACTCCCTTTATCTGATTTAGTAAGTATTAACTCTTGATGATTCTTCAAGCAATTTTTTTGTAATGAAACCCTCATTCAATTCTATTTCTAACAAAGTTTTTAAGTTATCGTTATATAAGAAATCATTTGATAAACCCATAAATTGTAATCTAAATTCAACAACTTTATTATTAGGGATTCTCCTAACATTGGATGCAATGTCTTTAATAATTTCAAGTAATTTTAGTTCTATCTTTTTCAATCTTTGTACTTTCAGTAGGGTGTCATACAAAGCTGTAGCCATCAGATAGTATAATTATTTCTAGTGCTCGATTTATTCCTTACTGTAGAAGGAATATTTTCGGAACTTTTCAGGTTGATTATTTACATAAATATATAATTGCAAGTAATAGAATCAAATTTTGTGCAGAAAATGTCCTCTCGCTACCAAGCGCGCAGCGTGACTGCTGTATCAAAAACTTTGATTCAAGTAGAGCAAAGCTTGGCAAACGACCAACCGTCAGATGACGAGGAAAATAATGAGGAAGCATACACTGATGCTGAATCGGAGGAAGACGCTGACGATTCAACATTTGAAACACCAACAGAAGTTGGTTATCAAGAAGAGTCCGAGGTAAGAGATATATTTCTTGGTTCCTCGAATGTTTTGGTCTGATCGAAATTTTTAATTATTTTTGTTACTAATAGACAAAAGTTTCTTTTTACTAAAATTTGTTTTGCAACTCTAAATTTCTTTACAGACTGAGGATGCGGATATTGATGGACCATCACCCAGTAAGCGAGGAAGACCCGCTTCCCATACAACACATGTCTCTTCACAAGACCGTAAACCGAGTTTCGTCACTGGAAAGGATGGCCACCAATGGTGCACCACAGCGCAAGAGGGGTCTTTACATGATCTGAAAAATGTGACGACGTATTTGCCAGGACCCATCGGAGAAGCAAGAACAGTTAGGAGTCCTCTCGATGCATGGTCTCTACTTTTCACTGATGCACTCCTGAAAAAAGTGGTTCGTCATACCAATGAAGAAATTCATCGATGGCGTGACGATGTCGAATCCGAAGCTGTCTCATTACCAACTTACAATGACATGAATCTGTGCGAATTCAAAGCATTGATTGGACTTCTCTACTTTTCTGGTCTACAAAAGGCATCGAGTACAAGTTTAGAAGACTTGTGGTCCCACAAATTTGGTTCTATCCTCTACCGATCCGCTATGTCACTGAAAAGATTTAAATTCCTCCTGCGAATGATTCGCTTTGATGACAAGTCAACGAGGGCTGCGCGCCGCGAAACGGACAAGTTGGCCCCAATCCGTGAGATATGGGAGGAATTCATTTCTAACTGTACGCGGTATTATTCACCATCCTCGTACTGCACCATTGATGAGCAATTGCTCTCCTTTTCAGGACGATGTGCTTTCAAAGTCCACAATCGCGCTAAGCCGGACAAACACGGTATGAAAATTGTCATGCTCAATGACTCGCAGACATTTTATATGCACACTGCGGAACCGTATGTGGGGACAGTAGAGAAAGAAGATGCAGAAAGCGTACCATCTTATTACATCCGCAAGTTGTCGGAACCGCTGCATGGAACCGGGCGCAACATCACATGTGACAACAGGTTCTCATCTGTGGACATTTTTGACACAATGCTCTCAAAATACTCCATGACGATGGTCGGCGCAATCCGGAAAAATGAACGGCAAATTCCAGACAGCTTCAAGAGCGCAGCGCCTATAAATTCCTCGACATTTCTCTTCGATGAAACGAAGACTCTGGTGAAATATACACCAAGGAAAAACAAATTCGTCCTGGTCATGTCCTCCTTTCACTTCATTAAAGAAGCAGATCAGGATATGGAGAAACCAGCTATCGTATTATTTTATGATAATACAAAAGGAGGCACTGATTTTTTCGACCACATGTGTCACGAATACAGCACAGCAAGGAAGACTCTTCGATGGCCTCTACGTTTCTGGTTTGGAATGCTCGATCAGGGAGGAATTAACGCGATGGTCTTGCACAATTTCAATGGTGCGAACGCAAATCTGATTCAGCGAGAATTTCTGAAAGGACTTGTAAGTGGACTGATCGAACCACAATTACGGGTACGGGTCGCTATTTCGACACTTCGTCGGGATTTGCGGGTGTCAATCGAGACCATCCTCGAAGAACAGGCACCTCCGCCAAGGAGTGCTCCAGCAGACAAAAAAGTGGCGCGGTGTGTTCTGTGTCCTCGAGTCGCGGACAGAAAAGTGAGAACTTACTGTGAACGGTGTCATCGTCCAGCTTGTGAGGAGCACAGGGTTGTTGTGTGCTCTAATTGCTCCGTTGTAGAATAATGGACATTTTAAAGTATTATTTAACTCTCAAAGTGCATGCATGGCCAAAATCACGGTAAAGTGCATCGTGGGTATTACAGACCCTAGCGTATTTAATCATGTATTGCTTAACCCCTATTGAATATTTTGTCATAATAAAATTATCTGATATAGTTTAAGGTATCTTTTGTAAGAAAGAGTGGATTTTATAGCCATTTGTTTACTTTAAGGTTGTTAAAAAAATTATTGAAAAAAGTGAAAAAAATGGGGGTTTTACTTTAAAAAAATTTATGACTATACTTTTGAAATGTGCACTTTCATAAAAAAAAAATATATTGCAACATGGGTGCTTTCAAAAAAGATATTTATTTGCACAGTTGAAAAGTCAAATTTATGATAAAATCATGAATCAGATTTTTTGCTTTTAAATCAATTTATTATTTTAAAAATTAAAGAACTTCGACATGTAATACTATAAAAATACAAGAAATGGAAAAAAGAGACATATATAAGTGTATATTAACAATTATATTTTATTCAACACATCCACAGTCTGATCTCGCATGGCGCCCTGTCGTAAGTTATAAGCCATCTACAAAGAAAAAAAATATGAAATAATGGAAAAAAAAATTATTTTACTTCATGTGATATACTTACGTTAGAAACTAAATAAACATCAATAAAATTTCAACAACAAAATTGGATCCAAAATTACTTTTTACTCACTAAGGGCACACTGGGTGTTCTAGACCCCATGATTTTTTTAGCTCCTGGACAACTACAAGTAATATAATTATATTTGTTGCTAAACGCAAATATTTATTTTTAATCATGCGGTCCATTTTAAACATCTTTTAACACAACAGAGAAAAAAATTGCAAAATGAATTAATTTCTAAATGAATACTTCAATTTTCCTCTAAAAAAGTTAAACTTTTAGTTGAAAAAAACTTGAAAAAGATGAATTTTCAACTAAACTGATGAAAATTCAACTAGAATAGTTTAATTTTAAACTAAACAGATTTATTTTTAACTAAAATTATAAATATTAAACTGGTATACTTGAATGTTTAACCAAAAAGATGTATTTTTAAACAATAACATTAATTTTCAAACAAAAAGATTAATTTCCTATCAAAAAATACAATTTTTAAAAAAAGTACATGAATTTTGATTAAAGAAGACAAATTTTCATCAAAATAGTGGAATTTTGAACTAAAAAAAAATTTTCAAGAGAAAATGGAATAGTTACATTCTTAGTAAAAAAAAATAATGATTTTCATCCTAACTGATGAATTTTCAACTAAAACTATGAATCCTGAACTGAAATAGTTTAACTTTCACACACAAAAAAAAAATAACTAAAAAAGATCATTTATCAAGTAAAAATTAAATAATTAGATTTTCAGTCAAAAAAATTAATTTTTAAATAAAATTATAGAATATTCAAGTGGAATAGTATTTTCATTTTCAGTTTGAGAAAAATTATTTTCCACCACAAAAAAACAACAAATTTTCAATGAAATAGCTACTTTTTCATACAAAGAAATGAATTAATAATTAAAATCATGCATCTTTAATAAAAAAATTTAATTTTGAACAAGAAAGTTTACTTTTCAACCAAGTAAATTAATTTATTTCCTAATTAAATTTTCAGTTGGAAAAATTAACTTTCAACAACAGAAAATCGGATTTTCAGAAAAATAGTTAAATTTTTTACTGGATTAGTTAAATTTTTAATTGAAAAATCGATTAGAACAGGGATTTTTGAAGCTCCTTTCTTCTAAATCCCTGTTTTAATTCTTGAAAAAAATTCCCGTTCCGTTTCAATCATATGTCCTACAACTGTCGATAAACTATAAATCACTTTTCTAAACTGACCAAAATTATTAAAATAATAAAAACTTGAAGTTTGCTACGATCAGAAGTAAATTCCCGGTTTTTAAGTTCAATTCCCGTTTATTTCACGGGTCTTTCCGGGTCAATAAAATTCCCGGTCTTTCCTTTTTCAGAAATAAACGCATTGTTTTCCCAGGTGTTACGTATTGCATTTTTTCAAGAAATCTACATTATCACCATAGAATAACAGAAATTCTTATGTCTTTTCCGACTAGATGGAGCTATGAATTACAAATTTTTTCTGAATAAAAAATCTTTTCCTTCGCTCCGCTGGAAATCGAACCATGTAGTCTGAAAACACGCTATGAATTTCTGTTATTTTCTGAAGATAATACAGAGTCCTTGAAAAATTTGACTTGTAACATAACCGGCAATCGGAAGTTCTGTGGTTCGATTCCCAGTGGAGCGAAGATCTTTTTTCAGATAAAATTTAATTTAAAAAATTGGTAAATCATACCTCAATCCAGTCTGAATAGAAGTTAAGAATTTCTGTTATTCTCTTATGATAAAAAATATTCCTTTAAAAGTTAAGTATTATTTCCTTATTTTTTTATATTTTAAACCAATTTTAGTTCCTGATAATAAATCTGAATTTGAATAATCAATGTTACTGTTTTTTTTTTTAACAATATTTTTGATTCTGCTATTCTCTTGACTTCCGTTTTAACTTCTTAAATGTTTGTTGTTATCTAAAAAGTCAATTTTGCGAAATTGTTAGGGTTTTTTTATTTGTTTTTAACCAATTATACAAAATTTGCTCTTTTTGTTTTTATAATTTTTATTAAGTTGGAAGGAATCGATATTTGAGTAAATATTTTTTGCGCATTCGAAAGAGGCCATTTTTTTCTTTGGTACATTTTTATTGAATTGAAGGGAGGAAATTTTGATTATCAATTTTACCGGAATTAGAAGACGCTCTTATTTTGTTTTTATAATTTTTATTGAGTTGGAAACGATGGAATTTTGCTTTTCAATTTTTTCTGAATTCGAAGAGGCCTTTTTCCTGTTTTTGTCATTTTTTATTTTTAATAGAAAATTCATTTTTTATATCATTTTTATTCAACTGTAAAGAAGTAAATGTGATAACTGAATTTTTCTAAATTAAAGGTGGAACTTTTTTTAATTTCAAAAATATTTATATAAATTTTAATTGAGTTGAAGGGGCTAAGATTCTTTATTTAAGACAATTTTCTTTGGATGGAAAAAAAGGTATTTCTTATTTTCAATATTTTTTTAATTGGGAGAAAGTGATTTTTGATTGTCAACGTTTTTATTCAGTTGGAAGGGAGAAAATTTAGGTTTGTAATTTGTTTCTGAATTAGAAGAGGGTGTTTAAAAAATATTTTTAATGCGTTTCTAGAGAAAATTCTGTTTATCCAAAATTTTTCAGTTTTTGAAAGAAAAAATTCTTTAATTTTTAAATTTTTACGGAGTTGGGGGGTAGGAAAATTTTGTATTTAATTTGTTTCTCAATAGAAAGAGGAAATTTTTGTTTTCAATTAATTTCTAAAGTGTAAGAAGGAATTTTTAATATTTGGGGTAATATTTGACCGGAGTTGAGGGGGGAGAGATTCTGTAATTTTCAGTTTTCTAAAAATAATAAAGTGAGAATTTTTTTATTACCAATTTTTTTTTAATTTTGAAAAGGGAATTTTTTATTTTTAACATTGTAAGTTGTTGGAAAACTTTCTGTGCTCCAGGCATTTTGGATTAAAAAAATTGATTACTTAATATTATTTTTCCAAGATAAAAAAGTATTTAGAATTTTCCCAGGAATCTTCAAAAAAATTTATCATTGAAACCTTTCAATATCCTTAAAACAACGAAACTTTATTTCAAAATCTTGAAGAATATCAAATTAGTTTGAAATTTTGTGAATTTTTTTAGAATTTTAAATTAATTTTGAAGTTCCGAAATTTTCTTCCAAATTAAAAAAAATCCTGCAAAATTAAAGAAATTGCCTTAAAAAATTTTCACATTCCTATTCGACGATTTGGAAATCTTTTGAAATAATTACAAATATTTTTTCAACATAGAAAATTATTCAAATTTTGACTAGAAGTCATAAGAAAATGTTTTTATTCTCTGAAATTTCTCAAAAATCTACAATTTGTTTTAAATTATTTGAAATCTTTTCAAGTTTTTAATGTTTCAAAACTTTTAAGTATATCTTAAATTTGCTTGATTTTTTAATAAAATTGAGTAATCTTGAAAAATTGAAGAATTTTTCTTTAAAATTTTAGGAATTAAATTTAAATCTTTTCCAAAATATAGATTATTTTTGAATTTTTCCATAACTTCTAAAACGTTTCTATATATTTTGGAATAATTGAATGTTTCCCTAAACTTTTTTTAAATCTTGCAAAATGACAAAAATTGTCTTGAAATCATCCAAATTATTTTCAGATATATTTTGAAATCTTTTAAAATAAATTGTAAAGCACTCAAAATGTTCCCTTAAATCTTATTGTCGACATTAATTTTTTTGTTACCGCTTCCAAACAATTTTTTGTTACTTTATAGTGAACTAAAAAAGTTTGCAAATTATACTGTAAAAGCAAAATATTAAGAATGTCGAATATTAAAAACATATTTACAATTTTATTAAAATTTTCTATCTTAAAAGTTACATTTTTCATCAAACAATTTTTTGTGCCTAAATACTTGATTAGCTAATTTTATATCGTCCTAAATTAAGGCATGTAGATTCACAGAATACAAATAATTTTCTTATTTAATTGTTCGATTTAAATGTTATAAATAAATTTTATTAAAAAATGTACAAATAGTAACTGTTGTTTTGTGGTCGAGGCAAAACATGCAGAAAAAAATTTAAAACGTAATTATGAAATTTTTCTGTGATAATAGTTCAGTGACAACACGCAGCTTTCAGTAACTTGAAACAATATTTATTTCTAAACAGAAAAATGGGTACACGGCGGAATCAAAATGTATCTTGCGGAAGTTGAATTGTATCTGGTTGCAATTTTACAGAGTGATCTAGTCGAAGTACAATTTTTGAAGAAGGGATGCTAGGTCAGTGGGGGTGCTTATGGTCTATTGGCTGAGGAAAGTGGAGTTGGGAGACTTTGACACACCCAATTTGTGACGTAGAAATTTGGAAAGTTACAACATCTGCAAGCCAAATTTGGAAAATATTGTGAAGGCGATGCGGCAGTACATTTTACGGTAGGGTCGGCAATTAGACAGTTTAGGCGGCTCGGTAAACAGACTTAAGTTATAAATGCAATCTGGCAAAAATATGAACGTAACAAAGAGTAAAGAGAGAGGAATTTTAGAATTTACCTCCTTATATTGCTGAACGTGCGATGGACAAAGAATCAGCTTCAAAAAGAATATAAAGTTCTCGAGAGTTCAGAAATTCTCTATCTTAGAAATCGGCAGACAAAGAACGAGAAAAATAATTTTCGAAAGTTACGACGTAACATGCCGGCCCATTTGAACTAATATAGTTTAACAAGACAAATTGGTTATGTGTAACATAGAAGTAACGCATGCATACAATAAACATTTGATCGGTTTTAAACTCTGTTAGGTTCAGCTACTTAAAGTGGAAGTGGACAGAGTTTTCTCACACACCGCTTATAGACACCAGTAGCAGTCTTTACTGTGACTACTCCTACAACGCCATCGGGCCCAGGATGAACTTCAATGACACGGCACATAGGCCATAACATAGGCGAAGTATCGACAAGATTATCCTCCTTAAGGATTGCTAAAGATCCCACCTTGATGTTGGACGAAGTTGCATTCCATTTATGGCGAACATTGAGTTCGTTTAAGTATTCCTTGTGCCAGCGGCACCAGAAATGTTGCCTCATCTGTTGAGCGTGTTGCCAGAGAGATAATCTGGCTGGTTTGACTTCTCGAAGATCCTCCTGTGGGAAACTCGTTAATGGTCCACCAATCAGAAAATGACCAGGTGTTAAAGGACGGAGGTCATTTGGATCAGAGGACATGGGACTGATCGGTCGGGAGTTGAAGATTGCCTCAATTTCAACAACGTACGTTTCTAGCTGTTCATACGTTAAAACTGAGTTACCGACGGTACGCAGAAGGTGATATTTGAAGGACTTCACTACTGCCTCCCATAGACCCCCGAAGTGCAGTGATAACGGAGGAATAAAATTCCACTTTATTCCCTTTTTCTGTAAATAAGTTTTGACTGCTTGACTTTGAGAACCTGATAACGCAATATCGTAAATTTCCTTTAACTCACGATTAGCACCAACAAAATATTTACCATTATCAGACATGATAGTATTAACGTTACTGCAACGGAAATAAATCGTTTCAGACAACCAATAAAGGAGCTTGTGCTCAGATCGCTGACAAGCTCAAGGTGAACAGCTTTGGTAGAAAGACATACAAATACTGCAACATATGACTTGACTCTTTTTATATTTCGGTACCGTCTTTCTTTAATGTACAGAGGGCCACAGAAATCCACTCCGACATTCAAGAAAGGTCGCGAATATTCTAAACGATTCGCGGGTAGGTTTCTCATTTTATAGCCAGCACCGCGAGGTTTGGCTTTAAAAAACTGGACGCAATTGTAAATAATTCTACGCGCGGTGTTGCGACCATCCATCGGCCAATATTTTACTCGAACTAAGTATAAAGTAGATTGGGTTCCCGCATGTTTCAATTCGAGATGCGCATCAATGATAATCATTCGTGTAATGGAATGGTTATGGGGCGGCAAAATTGGATGTTTTTCATCATATAATAGGTTTGAATGGGTAAGTCTGCCCCCTACTTTAAGAATTCCTTCGTCGAGGAAAGGATTAAGATTTAAATGTTTGCTTTTCCTGTCGATTTCTTGATTGCGTGATAAGCAATCAATTTCCGTGGCAAATGTAGTTACCTGTGCAATTTTTATTACACAGTCTCCCGCAGTTCTTACTTCATCATCTGAAAGGGGACCGGTCGATTTGATTAAATTCTTTGGATTGGCATCGTACCGAAACTTGTGACAGTAAGCGATCACGCGAATTAAGTGGCCAAATGAGTTAAAATCCTGAAAGAAATAGGATTTTTTTAACGTTAATTTCATTGAAACCTGTGAAAGATGAACGTTGCGTTTTTCGGGAATGTCGATTGGCGCAATCGACATTTCAGGCCAGAAACCGTCATCTTGACTTAGCCAATGAGGTACGTGTTACCAAATATTGTTAATTAGAAATTCTTTCGGTAATTGACCTCGAGAAGAGAAGTCAGCAGGATTATCGTGAATGGGTACGTGCTTCCACTCGTGAGGCTGAGTAAGTTCCTGAATCTGAGCTACGGGGTTTGATACGAATGTTTTTAATATGTGTAGAGACGTTTGAATCCAGTGAAGACTGATTGTGGAATCTGACTAAAATACAGTCCTACTAAATTTCAAATGCTGTGGAGATTGTACAACAGCGGCATAGAATTCAGACAGTAAAAGAGCGGCGCATAATTCCAATCGAGGAAGTGTCACCGTTTGCACTGGCACGACCCGGGACTTGGAGCCTACGAGAGCCACGTGGTGGTTGCCGCATTTATCTGTGGTGCGCAAGTAAATGCAAGATCCGTAGCCCTTTTCACTTGCGCCGGCGAACCCGTGCAATTGAATTTCGGTTGAGTCAAATGCGACGGTGCATCGATCAAATTTACGAATATTTAATAAAGGTAATTGACCTTTAAATTCAAGCCACACGACTCAGCTTCTTGTGGGATGGACTCATCCCACGTTAGTTGCAGTTTCCAGAGAGTTTGGATCATCATTTTCGCATATACAATAATGGGACCTAATAAGCCTACTGGATTAAATAACCGTGCAATTTCTGCAAGTGCCGTACGCTTAGTTAATTGAGACTTTGGTTTTTCTGTATTTTCTGCTATTTTATAGATAATTTTATCCTCGCCTGAATTCCAATAGAGTTCCAAAGATTTAATTGTGTCGGAAGAATCAAGAGACATGAGTTCAGTTTCGGACTTTTCTGACAAATCACGAGTTAATCTGGGATTGTTGGAGTCCCACTTACGCAAGGTAAAACCGCCCTTCTTAACCAGTTGAATTAAATCGTTGCGCAGAGCGGAGGCTTCCTCGAAGGTGGCTGCCCCTGAAGCAAGATCGTCAACGTAAAAATCGCGTGCTAGAACGATGACAGCAAGAGGATGAGAACGATATTCGTCTTGCGCAAGTTGTGCAAGCACTCTTGTGGCGAGAAACGGCGCTGAGGCTGTACCATAAGTGATCGTTTTTAATTTGTAAATTTTCAGCGGTTCATTCAAATTTTCTCGCCAGAGAATTTTTTGGTAAAAGGAGTCGTGCGGAGAGACTCTGACTTGCCGATACATTTTTTCAATGTCGGCTTTTAAAGCATAGGGAAATGATTGAAAGCGAGTATAAATCGAAAAAAGGTTGTCTTGAATTGTCGGCCCAACCATTAATGTGTCAGTTAGCGAGACACTGCTGGACGTTTTCGCGGACCCATCAAAAACCACACGAGTTTTTGTGGTTAAACTATCATTTTTTATTACTGCATGGTGAGGCAAAAAAATCCTGATTCAGTACGATCACTGTCACGACATTCAGACATGTGATCAAGCTGTATATACTCCTGCATGAATTCAGAGTAACTGTCTTTTATATCTTGACATTTCGCGAACTTACTTTCTAACCCATGAAATTTCCGTAAAGCCATTTTATAAGAATCACCGATTTTAGACTTATTTTAATTAAACGGTAATTTCACAGTGTAGCGACCGGTGCTGTCTCGTTTGACGTTTTCGGTAAGGTGTTTTTCACAGGCCTGCTCTTCCGGTGACAAGCGTTTTTTAATAGGAACTTGTTCGATATCCCAGAATCGAGTAAACTCATCGGCTTCATACGGATTTGCTGTTTGAATGCAATTACATGTTACCTGCTGTGATCTGTCGCAATTCAGCTTGAGTTCACCAGCAACTATCCAACCTAAGTGCGTTTTCTGTAATACGGCTTCGTGACCCTTTATTTTTATTTGGCCTACACACAAAAGTTTGTAGAAAAGTTTATTGCCTAATAAGGCATCAACTTCTGATGGCCGGTGAAATTCAGGGTCCGCTAGTCGTATATTCGCTGGAACTTGTAGTGATTTTCGATCAATGTAGACCGCGGGTAAAGGATTAGAAACCTCTGGTACGAGTAGGAATGTAACCCTTTTCTCAAACTGGTTAAAGCGCGATCGTATACGCGCGGTTGCGGAAGCTTTTATACCTGTGGACATGGAACTTAATCCTTTTACTGGGATGTCCTCAGTCCTCGTCGATAATTTTAGGAGACGTGCCATTTTTTTCAGATGAAAAATTGGATTGAGATCCGTTATCTAACATCACCTGGCACGTATGAGGTTTGCCTTGGCTGTTAAAGATATCGACGAGGGCGGTTGACAATAGATCATATGACGCTGTCCGAACGTACATATTCTGAATAGGAAGCTTGCAGTTAATTTTATCGGAATTCTCGGTTTTCTCAGAGTCGGTGTGGAGCAGTGAATTGTGGCGCTTTCCACATTGTCTGCAGGCCCCACCACGACAATCGCTGAGCTGATGATTGGTGTGAAAACAATTACAGCAAAGAGACGACCTTTTAACGAAGTCAACGCGCTCTTTAAGAGATAGTTTTAGAAAGCTTTCACATGAATAAATACTGTGCCCACCTTGACAGTGATAGCAACGGATCTTGCTGGAATTTGCGAGAAAAGCATGTTGCGGATGCAACTTTTTGTTAATTTGATAATTGCGTTTATTATCGTACCTTGTATCTGACTTCGGTTCCGATTTAGATTGTGATCTGAACGGCGATTGAGTGAATTTAATTTCGTCAAATTGAGCTCGACGTTGCAAGAATTCCAAAAATAGTTTCATCGTGGGGACTGTGGATTCACTTGTCAAATCTTCCCACTTTTCGCGAAGCCGATATGAGAGTTTATCTTTCACTTTCATGATTAATAACGTGTCCCAACTATCAACCGATTCGTCTAACGCGCGAAGCGCTCTAAAGTGTTTCTGTAACTGATCGAGAAACGCGCAGACCGACGATTCCTTCGACACAGGCTGTAGATCGAGGATTGATTTGACGTGACTTTCAATTATGACCTTTTTATTGTCGTACCTATCTTGCAGTAATTTCCAAGCTACTTTATAATTTTCTGACGAAGTTTCAATAGACGCAATCAAATCGGATGCCTCATCCTCTAAGCAGCTTTTTAAATGTACTAATTTTTCAACATCTTGAATATTACTATTCCTGTCAACTAGTGCTTTACGCGTATCTGCGAAATCTGAATTTAGGTAAATTGAGAAACGGCAGCTTATATCTGTGAGCTGTCGCAACATTTCGGATAGCCGCGGACGACCCTGCTTCTAAACTGTTCACGCTTAAGCTTGAAACCGTGTTAAATCGTAAGTCTGGATTTATCGTTAGTAATTTTTTAATTTTTCCGGAAATGGTAAAAAATTTATTTTCGAATGAAGGGCGCTCATCGATCTGTTTAGCTATTTCTGTCGTATCTGTTATTAGAAGATCTAGCCGCGTTTGAATGGACTCAAATTCTGACCAAGTATCTTTATGTTTTTCTAACCGCTCTTCGAGGTCTAGGGAGGCTAAATCTGTTTCACTTGTTATCTGTGTTAACATTGTTTCACTGTTTGTTAGCATCCGTTTAATAGTTCCGCGTTTAATATTCGGTTCTTTTATTTCGGAGTCAGCCATCGTGACTGAATTGACATTTAAACTGTACGTAATTGAAATTGCACTCACGGACACTAATAATTAGAATGAAGGAACAGATACGGATAGGAATATTGGTGGTACCAAGAACTCGCTTACCGATGATGATCTGGCCACTTTGTTGTCTCTGCTACGATGATATCCTTTCTGATGATCTGTTTTTTACTGATTTTTACTGATTTTACTGTTTTTTTACTGATCTGGATCTGGATTGAACTAGATCTAGACGCTGCTTACTGCTGAACGGCAGCTCCTGGGCCTTGCCGTGAATCGCCTGGTAGAAATTGGAATGCTGCTTTTATCCAGGATCTCAAATTCGGATAATCGAGAATTCCTTTATCCAGAATCACCTGCGTCAGAATATATCCACGATTTTTGCAGTAAATCGTTATGCATATAATCACTGCTTGGTTAGCTCTCCTTCGCTGCTGTTCAAAGAGATAACACAAGCTACTGTTCACTAAGCCTCTTCAGTGTTCACTGTATTGCACTGAATCTTGATTTGCGCTTATCAACCTGATAAGTGCTGCAAAATTGTTGTTCAACGTTTTGCAGTTGCACTATAATCACACACGAGAATCTGTATCACACGCGATAAGTAGTCCGGCTTTGAAGGACCAAAATATTTTGTGGTCGAGGCAAAACATGCAGAACAAAATTAAAAACGTAATTATGAAATTGTTCTGTGATAATAGTTCAGTGACAACACGCACCTTTCAGTAACTTGAAACAATATTTATTTCTAAACAGAAAAATGGGGAACAAGAATAAGAATTATCAATCTTAATGCAGACAAGAGTAGATAGGACTTGTTATTTACAACCGAAAAATTTCATCTGTACATGGCGGAATCAAAATGTATCTTGCGGAAGTTGAATTGTATCTGGTTGCAATTTTACAGAGTGATCTAGTCGAAGTACAATTTTTGAAGAAGGGATGCTAGGTC
>NC_046665.1:112086869-112108611 GCF_010883055.1 Belonocnema kinseyi | reverse complement strand
CGGTAGGGTCGGCAATTAGACAGTTTAGGCGGCTCGGTAAACAGGCTTAAGTTATAAATGCAATCTGGCAAAAATATGAACGTAACAAAGAGTAAAGAGAGAGGAATTTTAGAATTTACCTCCTTATATAGCTGAACGTACGATGAACAAAGAATCAGCTTCAAAAAGAATATAAAGTTCTCGAGAGTTCAGAAATTCTCTATCTTAGAAATCGGCAGACAAAGAACGAGAAAAATAATTTTCGAAAGTTACGATGTAACAACTGTTATCATTTTCAATGCTCTAAATTGAAAAATCAATCAATGCATTAAAAAAATTTTTTAATGATATAATTTTAAACAATTTTAAGCTAGAAACATTAAAAATTGAACAATTCCATTTTTTTATTCCCTGAGATCTTTTTAAATTAAAATGTTTATTATTTCTAATTTAAATAGTTTTCAAATCCTCAAAATGCTTTAAAATTTCATTTTAAAATTTTGAAATAGTTACATTTTGTTTTACATTTTTTTCGAATTTTAAATTTTTTCAGAACTTCTAAACGTCTTTTAAAATGTTTCGAATTTTGCCAAGAAATTTTTTTTAAATCCTGCCAAATAAAAAAAATTTCCTTAAAATCTTCGACATTTATGTTTTACAATTTTATGAATCCTTCTAAATCTTCTTAAATATTCTGTTAAAAGTAATGTTTCAAAATAAAAAATCATTTTCAGTTTCCCTAGGAAATGTTTTTTATTCTTATCAAACCTTTTAAAATTCTTAAAAAGCTCCTAAATTTATTTATTCCAAACCTGCCAAAACCCATATTTGTTTTCAAATTAGGCACTGGACTATTTACACCAAAATTTTTGTACAAATAGCCGTATTTTTCGATAGACGTGGATACTTCGTGTAAAATGATTTAAAATCATTTCAAATTTTTTATTAATTTTGAATTTTTTCAAAACTTCTAAATATTTCTTTAACATAATCGAATTTTTTTCTAAGAATAATATTAGGTGTTAAATTGCGTGTACGTCAAAATTAAAAAATTAGACTCATAAATAAAAATTTTTTAAATAGAACAACTAAAATTGTAACTTCAAAGTCAAGTTTTTGTTTACTTTTGAATATTTAATTTATCACTACTGATTTTATAAAAACAGTCAGATATTTTTAAATATTAAGTAATTGTTTTTTCTCTTAATTGACAAATTTCAAATTGAACGGTATAAAAATGGAATCTTTTGGACTGAAATAATATTTAAATTTTAATAAAAGCCTTTTATTATGAATATATTATTTTGAAGTTATTTAGAATAAAAAATATTTTAGAAAGTTTCAATCAGGCGGTTACATTTGTTTAAATAATAACACTTTCCAAATGAAACAGTTCAATATTTTACGTAAAAGTGTAGAAATTCTCAAATTAACGAGTAGAAAATTTGGGTAGTTATTTCCGATATCTCAGTTCGTCACAAGCCATATAGTTTCGAAAAAAAAAACAATTCCCATCGGCCGGTAACTCAAGCAGCAGCTCTTTTGCTTCATGGTCGAAAGAGTGCGCCTTCGACTCTTACAGCCGGCAATCTTTATTTATTTATTTTTATTTATTATTTGTTAGAGTTTTTAAATATAATTTTCCTCAGTAATATTCGAAAATTTTGCTAATAATAATTTTTTCAATGCCTTTTTTTACGGAAAACTGACTGTGAACTTTATCATGATTTTTTCAAACATATTTAAAATTAGAAGTACATATAAACAAACGACTTTTTAAAACGAAAAATTGTATTTTTTATATTTAGGAAATTGAGCTTCGATTAAAATCGCATTCAAAATCCTATTTAACGTCACATAATCAAATTAATGTATAGAATTCCTGAAAATAAAAATAAATACAAAATTTAAAAAAGGACTTTTTTCAAAAATTTTTGGACAAAAATACAAAAGAGAAAAGAAAAATAAGAAGACAACTAAACAAATCCTCTTCCTTCTCATTATTTATTTCTTTCTTCTTCATTTTTATTATTATGAGATCACAATAAAAGAAAACATAACAATTTTTCGTTCAAAAAAACTCGTTAAAAATTATTTTATAAACATTAATAACACCTATAAAAAAACAGATAAATAAAAATAAAAGTTCGCCCAGCGAGAATCGAACACGCAACCTTCCGGTCGTGAAGCCGAAGCGCTACTGCCTGAGCTACCAGCCGATCAGAATATTTTTTTTCGCCAAATCTGCATTGACTGTGACGAATACTTCAAAACTGATTTTCTCGCAAACGGCGGAAAAGCGCATATTACTTCTTTGGCAAATAATACTCAGATAATGAGCTTTAATTAAAAAAAGTATGAACCAAAAATAAAAATTACAATTTTTGGCTGTCAATATAATTTAAAAAATGAAAAATATATACTAAAGCGCATAAAAACTCTTCGGGATTTCAGAGAGATAGACCCGGGTAGGATATATCGTAATGCGCCATCCTTATTGCGTATCTCGAGAAATCCATTAATCGCAGAACTTGGGGTTGAAATTTCCAGGAGGGTCGTGAAAGATCCTGCACGTGTCTTAGGCGCGGCCCTCGGCTCTCCCTCTTTTCTTTCACATTTTCCCCTTGCGATTTTCCACAATCGCCCTTTCTGAGATCTGGGCATCTAGGGCAACCTACAAATGCGCGCTACCGAAAAAAAAAATCAAAAGAAATCGAAAGGAATCAAAAGGGACCCAGAAAATTACAATTTACTAGAACATCATCCACTTCTAATTTTCTACTACATCAAATAAATATAAATAAATGATACTTTTCAAGTTTACAGGGCCTAGCATGTTGCACAGTCTGAAATATATTGTGTAGTATTGATTTATAGTAAAATGGGTGTAGTCCGAAATCAAGGAAAATCAGGGTTGCTAAGAAACCCCAATTTCAAAGATCCCTGACTTCCCTGGAATTTTCCTAGACCCTTATACATTTATCTTTCCGGTACAAAAACAACCTTACACCTAGGAGATCAATAAGGTTAATTTTAAAAAATGTTTTTATCTTACCCTTTTTTTATAAAATTGGAATGGGAGGCAGTTTTAATCATAGGGTTGATTTTTCAACAAAAAGATTAATTTTCTACAAAAAAAGACGAATTTTCAATAAAATACCGGAAGTTTCAATTTAAAAAAATAAATGTTAAATACAAAAATATTTCGAAGAAAGAAAAACGAGTTTTCAGTAAAATAATTCAATTTTCGACCAAAGAAATTAATGTTCAAGCAATAAAATTAAGTTCCCACCAAAAAAAGAAGAATTTTCAATCAAGTGCTTGAGTTTTTAATTCAAAAAGATCAATGGAAAACCAAAGAAGGAATAGATTTGCAGTTTAAATAATTAATTCTCAAACGAAGAAAAAGACATTTTTAACAAATTAGTTATATTTTCAACCAAAAAGGCGAATTTTCCAAAAAATATTAACTTTTTAGAAACAAAAAATCCATTTCTGCAAAAAAGTGGAATATTATTTTGAAATAATGAAATTTTCCACCTAAAAAGACGAGTTTTAAGCAAACTAATTTTCAAATAATAAATACAAATTTTCAGGTAAAAGTGGAATAGTTAAATTTTAAAGAAAAACATGAATCTCCAAAAAAATGTAATCTTCCATCAAAAACGGTTGAATTCGACAAAAAAGAAGAATTTTCAACAAACTAGTTAAATCCTCAGTCGAAACTGATTTATTTTGAAATCAAAAAGATGAATTTTCGACAAGAGTTGAATTTTCAATTTCAACCGAGATAGGTTTTTCAATCAATAAAGGCTATTTTTCAGTCAATAGAATAAACCTATCGTCCAAAATTTTGAATTTTCAAGCCAAAAAGGCGAATTTTCCAAAAAAGATTTAATTTTTAGAAAAAAAATTAATTTCTGCAAAAAAGTAGATTTTCTTTTAAAATAATTACATTTTCAACTTAAAAAGACGAGTTTTAAACAAAATAATTTTCAAATAATAAATACACATTTTCAGGTAAAAACGAAATAGTTAAATTTGAACGAAAAACATGAATCTTTAAACAAAAAATAATGTAATTTTTCATCAAAAACGGTTGAATTTAACAAAAACCGATTTATTTTGAAACCAAAAAGATGAATTTTCGACAAGAGTAGAATTCTTAATTTCAACCGAGATAGGGTTTTCAGTCAATACACCATTCTCAATCTATAAAAAATATATATAATCCAAAAGGTTAAATTCTCAAGCCAAAAAGACGAATTCTACAAAAAGATTAAGTTTTCACAAGAAAAATTAGTTTCCAACACGAAATTTCTACAAAAAGCAGAATTTTCTATCATTTTTCTACTAAATTAATTTTCAACTAACAAATATAAATTTTCATGTCAAATTGGAATATTAAATTTTCAACTAAAAATGAAATAGTTAAATTTTCAGTAAAAAAATGAATCTTCAAAGCAAAAATATTATCATTTTCAATGAAAAATAGTTGTATCAGCAAAAAAAACGAATTTTCAATGAACTAATTGAATCCTTAACTAAAACAGATTAATTTACAAACCAAAAGGAGGAATTTTAAAAAAATTGCAGTTTCAAGAAAAGATTTGAATTTTACAGAAAAAACTTGAGTATTCAACGGAAAAATATTTATTTTAAACAAAAAGTTGAATTTTCAACATAATTCTTCAATTTTAAAGCCAAAAAGTGTAATTTTCTACAAAAAAGTGTAATTTTCTACCAAAATTTAATTTTCAACCTAAACAAGGCGAGTTTTAAACAGAATATATTAATTTTCAACTAATAAGATAGATATTTAAGAAAAAATGGAAGTTACATTTTAAGTAAAAAAAAACTAATTTTCAAACAAAAAAGACCAATTACAAAACAAAAATTGTGGAATTTTCAATTAAAAAAGATAAATTTTGTACTCAAAAAGCCAAATTTTGAACAAAATAAATCAAATTTTAACTAAAAAACATAAAATTTCAAGAAAAAGAATAAAAAGTTAAATTTTGAACCAAGTAGTTAAATATTTAACTAAAGAAGATTCTTTTTTAAATAAGATTTATTTTTAACAAAACATAAATATTTTCAATAATTTTCAATTTTTTTCTTCAATTTTTAAAAGTTGAATTTTCAACCGAGAAAGATTTTTCAGTGAATGAAAAAAAAATTTTCATCCAAAATATAGTACTCAAAGATTATTTTTTTGTTTATAATTCAACTACTTGATCAAAAGTTGAAATCCCGTGTGAAAAAATCATTTTTTCATTTGAAAATTATTTTGAAGAAATTAAAACGAATTTTCAAAAAATAGGTAAATTTTCAACCAAGAAGATATGAATCTTCAACCAAAAAATATTATGCATAATTTTCTAAAAAAAAATGGAATTTTTCTGATAAAATTATTAATTTTTAAGCCAATAAAGACCAGTTTTAGACAAAATACATGAATTTTGAACTGAAAAGGATGAATTTTTAATCGGAAAAAAAATAATTCCAATAAAAAAAAATATTTTTAAACGAAATGTTGAAACTTTTAATTAAAACAATGATTTTTCCCCCAGAAAGAGAATTTTTCAACAAAATACATGAATTTTCTATTAAAAAAGATCAAATTTTAAACCAATATAAAATGGTTGCAATTTTAACAAGAAAATGAATTTTCATCGAAATATATTAATTTTCTACCGAATTGTTAAACATTTAAACAAATAGTAGAATTTTCTACAGAACAGTCGAATGTTCAACATAAAATTGGGTTTTCTATACCAAATAGTTCAGTTAAAAACAACAAAATATTTCAATTTTCAACCAAATAATCGAATTTTAAAGAAATTTAGAAATTAAGTTTTTCCAAAAAGACCAAAATTACAAAGAAAATACAAGAATTTCAAATCAAATAATGGAATTTTCTCCCAATTTAGTTGAATTTTCCACAATGAAAGTGGAATTTTCTAACCAAAAAGACAAATCCTCGACAAAATAAATGAGCTTTCAACGAAAGAAGATTGATTTTCAACCAAAGATTTTTTTTATGATAAACAGTTAATTTTTCAAAATAAAAGATGCATCTGCACAAAGAACAAATTTTTAACAATAGTTTGAATCCTCGACCAGAACAGTTTTCAACTAAGAAAAAATTTTCAGTCAATAAAGTAAAAAAATTTTCATCCAAAATATAGTAATCAAGGATTACTTTTTTCGTTGAAAATTAATTGAACTGCTTGGTTAAAAGCTGAAATCCCTAGTAAAAATTCATTTGTTTAGTAGAAGGTTCATCATATTAATTGAAAATGTATCGCTTTGATTGGAAGTTAATCTTTTTTGTTCAAAATTCGCCTTTTTGGTATAAAGTTTTTTTTTTTAATTTAACTGCTTGCATGAAAATTTATCTCTGGTTGAAAATATAACGATTTTATTGGATATTAATGTATTTCATTGAAAAATTTTTGTTTGCCAAAAAAATTATTTGTCTCTTTTTTATTTAAAAAAGTGTTCTTTGGGTTGAAAATTCAACTATTTGGTTAGAAAATCATCCATTTTATTAAAAATTCGCATTTTTTGGTAGAAAATTAATTTTTTTCATTGAAACTTCATATTTTCAATGAAAATTGAAGTAATTGATTGAAAGTTAAACTCTTTTTTCGATCATTGGTTTGTTTAGTTGAAGGACCATTATTTTAGTTGAGAATTTATCTTTTTGGTTGAAAAATAAGGTATTTTGTTAAAATTTCGTTTTTTTTCGTAGAAAGTCTTTTTTTGGGGGTTGAAGATTCAACTGTTTACTTTAAATTTCATCACATTACTTAAAAATTCATTTTTCAAATTGCAGATTGATCGTTTTAGTTCACAACTTTATCTCTTCGGTTACAAATTTAACTATTTTGTTGCAAATTATTTTTTCTCAATTATTCAATTTATGGTTGAAATTTTTCTTTTTTAGTTGAAAATTAGACTTTTTTTAATTTATCTTTTTTTTTGTAGAAAGCTACACACTTTGGTGGAAAATTCAACTTTTTTTTACTTTATCTTGTATTTTTTTTGGTCGAAAGTTGAACTCTTTTGTTTAAACATTATTTTTATTGTCAAAATATATCTATTTTATAAAAAATTTATCTGTTATATTTGAAAATTGATCTGTGTTTAGATGAAAATTTAACTATTTTGTTAAAAAATCCCTTTTTTGGTAGAAAATTGATGTCTTTTTTTTTTAATTCGTCTTTTTTGTGTTGAAAATTAATATTTTTTAATGAAAATTAAATTAATTTATTGAATTTATCTTATTTAGAAAAGTAATTTTTTAGTTGAAGGTTGACCATTTTATTGGTAATTCATCTCAATGGCTAAAAATTGGACGATTTTGTTGAAAATCTTCTTTTTTGGTAGAAAGTAATTTTGTTTTTTTTTTCGCTGAAAATTCAACTACTTACTTGAAAATTCATCTCTTTGATTAAGAATGTAACTATTTTAATGAAAATTCAAATATTTCTTTTAAATTTGGTCTCTTTTGGTAGAAAATTAACGAAAATTAAAGTAATTGATTGAAAGTTGAACTATTTTTAGAAAATTCATTTTTGTAAGTGAATTTTCATAATTTTATTTGAAAATTCATCTATTTGGTTAAAAATTCGGAATTTTTGTAGAAAATTACATTTATTGGATAAAATTTGAACTCTTTTGGTGAAAATAAATTTTTTTAAATGAAGATTCACCTTTTTACTTAAAAATTCATTTTTTAAATTGAAGTTTGATCGTTTTAGTTCACAACTTTATCTTTTCGGTTAAAAATTTTATTATTTTGTTGCAAATACTTTTTTCTCAATTATACAATTTATGGTTAAAATTTTTTCATTTTTGTTGAAAATTGATATACCTTGTTGAAAATTAGACTTTTTTTTAATTCATCTTTTTTTTAGAAAGCTCTACTCTTTGGTGGAAAATTCAACTATTTTTTTTACTTTATCTTGTTTTTTTTTTTTTTTTTTTTTTTTTTTTTTTTTTTTTTTTTTTTTTTTTTTTTTTGATCGAAACTTGAACTCTTTTGTTTAAATATTATTTTTATTGTCAAAACATATCTATTTTATGTAAAATTGATCTGTGTTTGGATGAAAATTTAACTATTTTGTTAAAAAATCCCTTTTTTGGTAGAAAATTCATGTCTTTTTTGTGTAGAAAATTAATTTTTTGTAATGAAAATTAAATTAATTTATTGAAAGTTGAACTTTTATTTAGAAAATTAATTTTTTTGTTTAAGGTTCAACATTTGAATTGGTAATTCATCTCATTGGCAAAAAATTGGACTATTTTGTTGAAAATCTGCTTTTTTGGTAGAAATTAAGTTTGTTTTTTTTCGTTGAAAATTCAACTTTTTACTTAAAAACTCATCTCTTTGATTAAAAATGTAACTATTTTAATGGAAATTCAAGTATTTCTTTCAAATTTGGTCTCTTTTGGTAGAAAATTAAAATAATTGGTTAAAAGTTAAACTTTTTTATTGAAAATTCATTTTTTTAGTTGAGGGTATACCATATTAGTTCAAAATTCATCTCTTCGGTTGAAAATTAAACTATTTTGCTGAAAATTCGTTTTTTTTTTTGGTATAAAGTTTTGTTTTGTTTAATTGGTTGAAAGTTGAACTATTTTTAGAAAATTCATTTTTATTGTGAATTTTCATAATTTTAATTGAAAATTTATCTGTTTGGTTCAAAATTTGTATTTTTTGTAGAAAATTAAAATTCTTGGTTAAAAGTAGAACTCTTTTGGTGAAAATTAATTATAAATTTATTTATTATAATATCTTATAGAAAATTCACGTATTTCGTTAAAAGTTCGTTTTTTAAATATAAAATTAATCTTCTTGGTTGGAAATTTATTTTTCGATTTAAAAATTCAACTATTTCGTTAAAAAATCATCTGCTTTGTTTAAAGTGCAATATTTTTACTTGAAATGTTAGAAACTTAAAGAGTTTTAAATTAAAATTAATATATTACGTTAATATTTACGTATAATTATGAAGTTTTTCTAAAAATATAATAAAAATTTAGTTGTAAATTGACTAAAAAAAAAAAAAAAAAACTGAAAATGAAATTAAAAATAACTAGAGAATTATTAATTTTACACGGGGAGTCGAAGACGAGTTTTTTATTTTTGGTTGCTGCTTTTGATTATGGAAAAAGGTGTAATTTTTAATGTCCAAAGAGTTCGTGAACCTCCTAGAATTAAGTTCATCGACCTAAGTGGATCGTTCCAAAACATCAAGCCTCAAGCCGAAAGAAAGCCACTCTCAAAACCGAACGTGAGCCCTAGAAAGGGTCACGTTTTGTGCTGCCCACGCCGCGCCGCGCCGTCATCCATGAAACGGAATAAGGGAAAGTTGGTGAACTCTTCAGAGTTGGCCCACCCTAATATTCTCAGTCTCGAACTCTCGAGCAAATTTAGACCCTACCAGCAACTTATTTCTGATGTCCTCGAAAGTAGAGCTCTTAAATTCCCGAGAATTTAAATTCAGGTTATATAACCGAGTATGTGACAGAATTTAGGAGAATTTACGAGAATTTAAAAGAATTTAAGAGAATTTAAGAATTTATGATTTTTAAAAATATTATTATTGTTCAGGTTATATCAGCGGTTGAATATAAATTATTTTCTACCTCAGACATATTAATATATAAAGTCTTGACTAAAAAAAGATCAATTTTAAGTTAAGAAAAAATTTGAATTAAAAAAACGAATTATTGACAAAATTTTCAACAAGAAAATTAAATTTTGAAATCCGAAATATTTGTCAGTCAATAAACAAATTTTTTACCAAACAGATGAAGTTTGAGTTAATGAGATTACTTTTCTACAAAAACAGACAAATTTTCAACCAAACAGTTGAATTTTAAACTAAAAAGGGTAACTTTCAAATTAAAATAAATTAAATAAATTTTTAGTTGACAAAAAATAATAATTTGTTTAACTTATGAAAAATTTAAAAGTGTTTATAAAGAAAGTAGTTCAACTTAAAAACCTAGTTTTGAAATTTGTAATCAAAAAGATTAATTTTTTACCGAAAAAAAAACAATTTTGAACAAAATTAAATAATTCTCAACCAAAAAGTGGAATTTTCAACTAAAAAAGATGAAATAATTAGACCGGCAATCTGAAGGACTCCTATCCCAGCAGAGCTAGAGAGCATTTTTTCACAATCTCAAGATTAATAAATATTTTAATAATGTTTATTAGCACCAGTAGACAAAACCAATAACAACTAAAATGATTTAAAAAGATGATTTTTTTAATAAAACGATTAATTGACTACCAAAAAAAGATGAATTTTCAATAAAATTCAAGAATTCTCAACCAAAAACTTAAATTTTTAAGAAAGAAAAAGAATTTTTATATTAATTTTAAAGAAAATAGTTTAACTTTAAAACCTAGTTGTTAAATTTTTAACCAAAAAGATTAATTTTCTACAAAAAAAGAATTTTTAACAAAATCCAAGAATTTTAACCAAAAAGTTGAATTTTCAACTAAAAATGATTAATTTTTAAACAAAAAGATTAATTTACTACTAAAAAAGACGAATATTTAATCAAATTCAAGAATTATCAACCAAAAAGTTGATTTTTTTTTAAAGAAAAATTTATTTTTATTTTTTAGAAAGTGGTTTAAATTTTTAACCAAAAAGATGAATTTTTAAACAAAAAGGTTAATTTTCCATCGAAAAATATAATTTTTACCAAAATTCAAGAATTCTCAATCCGAAAGTTGAATTTTAAACTTAAAAAGATGATTTTTTAAACAAAGGGATTAATTTATTTCAAAAAAGACGAATTGAATAAGAAAGAATTTTTTTAATTTTTAAGAAAGTATTTTAACTTTAAAACCTAGTTGTTACATTTTTAACACAAAATATTAATTTTCTACCGAAAAAAACGATTGCTTAATAAAATTAAAGAATTCTCTACCAAAAAGTTGAATTTTTTAAAAAGAAAAATTTATTTTTATTTTTTAGAAAGTAGTTTAAATTTTTCACCAAAAAGATGAATTTTTAAACAAAAAGGTTAATTTTCCAACGAAAAATATAATTTTTACCAAAATTCAAGAATTCTCAACCCGAAAGTTGAATTTTAAAATTAAAAAGATGATTTCTTAAACAAAGGGATTAATTTATTTCAAAAAAGACGAATTGAATAAGAAAGAATTTTTTTAATTTTTAAGGAAGTATTTAAAACCTAGTTGTTACATTTTTGACACAAAATATTAATTTTCTACCGAAAAAAAGGATTTTTAACAAAATTAAAGAATTCTCTACCAATAAGTTGAATTTTTAAAAAAGAAAGAGAATTTGTTTTTAACTTTTAAGAAAGCAGTTTGGCTTTCAAACCCCGGTTTAAAATTTTTAAACAAAAAGTTAAATTTTTAAACAAAAGATTAATTGAGTACCAATATAGACGAATTTTCAATCAAATTCAAGAATTCTCTAACAAAAAGTTGAATTCTTAAGAAAGATAATTCTTTTTTATTTTTAAGAAAGTAGATTAACTTTAAAACCTAGTTGTTGAATTAGAAAAAAGATGAATTTTTAGACAAGCAGGTTCAATTTCCCCCGAAAAAACGAATTTTTAACAAAATTCAAGAATTTTAAACCAAAAAAATGAATTTTTAATAAAGAAAAAGAATTTCTTAATTTTGAAGAAAGTAGTTTAACTTTAAAAATAGTTGTTACATTTTACCACAAAACCTAATTCTTTAATTTTTAACTAAAAAGATTAATTTTCTACCGAAAGCAAATAATTTGTAACATAATTAAAGAATTCTCTACCGAAAAGTTGAATTTTTACAAAAGAAAGAGAATTTGTTCTTAACTTTTAAGAAAGTAGTTTAATTTTAAAACCTAGGTGTTAAATTTTCAACCAAAAAGTTAAATTATTAAACAATAAGATTAATTGTCTACCAAAAAAGACGAATTTTCAATCAAATTCAAGAATTCTCAAGCAAAAGATTGAATTGTTAAGAGAGAAAGAAAAATATATTTTTATTTTAAGGAAGAAAATAAATGAAAAAATGTTTTTAAGACAGTGGTTTAAATTTTTAACCGAAAAGATGAATTTTTAAACAAAAAGGTTAATTTTCTACTGAAGAAAACGATTTTTAAACCAAATTCAAGAATTCTCAACTAAAAAGTTGAATTTTTAAGAAAGAAATTATTTTAAATTTTTACGAAAGTAGTTTAATAATACTGGAATGATAAATAAAATACTGGAATTTTCAACAGAATAATTGAATATTTAACATAATATTTGAATATTCAACCTAAAAGAAAAAATTACCAACGAAAAAGTGTCACAGTTTATACTTTAATAAAAAAAAGAATTAAATTAGTACAACAACAGAAAATAACTTTAAAGCCAAAAAGACGAACTTCCAACAAATAAAGATATTTCACTCAAACAATAAATAAAAGTTTATCTAAATTATTGAACCTTTAAAACAGAAGACAACTTTTTTTTACAAAAATTCAATTTTCAAACCAAAAATATGACTGTTCAACAAAAAATTAATTTTCCACGAAACTGATGCATTTTTACGCAAAAAAAGGAAACTTCAAACTAAAAAATAATTTTTTTACAAAAAAGACGTGAATTTTTAACTAAAAAATATCAATATTAAAAAATACAAAAGTTCCATTTTCTGTTAAAAAGATATTTCTAAAAAAAAGAAGAAATAAACTTTTAACCAACGAGATAACTTTTCAACTTAAAATATAAATCTATAACAAAAAAAGTTATTTCTAAACAAAGCCATTCAACCAAAAAATTTAAACAAATTAGTTGAATTATCAAGCAAAGAATTGTTTTAACCGAAAAGTTGCATTTTCATACAAAAAATGAAATTTCTTTTATAACAGATGAAGTTTTAAATGAAAAAGGTAAATTTTCCAAAAAAAGTTAAAGTTTCATAAAATAATTTTCTACCAAAACATTGAATTTTCAATCCAAAAAGACAAAATTTTTAACCTAAAAGGATGACTTTTTAACGAAATTGTTGAATTCGCTAGCAAATAGTTGCATTTTTATCAAAAAATATGAATTCATCTTAAAGTAGAGGAATTTTTTATTACAAAAAAAAGTTGAGTTTTCATCCAAAAGAGATTCCAACTAACTCAAGAGCATCAAAAATGGAATTTTTGTAACAAAAGAATAAATTTCTACCAAAAAAATTGAATTTTCAATCCAAAAAGACGAATTTTTCAACCAAAAAGGATGAATTTGTAACAAAATAGTTGAATTCTCTACCAAATAGTTGCATTTTTATCCAAATAAGTTCAATTTTGTACTAAAAAAGATGAATTTGTGATAAAAAACAAATTTTTTTTAAAAGTAGAACTTTCATCCAGATAATTTTTCAGTTCATTTTTCAACACCAAAATATCAATTTTAAACAAAAAGTAAATTTCCTACGAAAAAGTTAAGTTTTCAAGAAAATAGTATAATGGCTTAAATTCTAACCAAACACTTGTACTTTTATAAAAAAAAAGATTTAATTTCTGCTCAGGCAGGTAAACTTTAAAATAAAAAGACAAACTTTAAAAAAAAAGAGTTGAATTTTCAACCGAAAAGTTAACGAAAAAATGCAATTTTCTATTAATTAAAATGAATTCTCAGAAAATTGATTTCTCGGTTATATTCTCATTCTCGTTACCGTTCTCAAAGTAATATAACCGGCCCAGAACTCTACTCGAAAGACAAAATAAATTTCGTTATTACATCCCTTAAAAAAAATTTAGAAATTGAATTTTTCAGTTTTACGGCTTTCCTCCTGTCAGCCCTAAAACTGATAGGCTTTTCAGGAAATCTTCATTTTTTCGAATTTTAAAAACATGAAAATATTTTCAGGAAAACGTCACGATCTTTATTTTTTTCAATATTTTAAAAAAGATTCTACTAATAGAAAAAAAGGCAGCATCTTTAGTTTTTTTTTCTTTTTAATAATTTTTCTAAATCTGAAGAAGAGGGTTACCAATAATGAAGCTCAGGAGATATGTAATATATATAAACATTCGCTTTTGGCATCAAAATAAAAACATTTTAAAGTGTTTTTTTTTTTAGAAAATACACTTTCAAAATTTTTAGAAAAACAACCGCCATTTTTATTTTATTTTTTATATCTTCAACTGAAGAAGATTATTTTGTATCGAAATAAAAATGATTCTTAACAAAACTTCAATATTTTCAATAATTCTCAATAAAAAATGTAGAATTTCCAACAAAATCGTTGAACCCTCCAACAAAGCAGATACAATTTCTAAAAACAGAGATGAATTTTCAAACCAAATATATCGAATTTTCATCAAAAGTGTTGAATTTTCAACATAAAATTGAGTTTTCTACCAAATAGTTAAATGTTAAAAGAAAACTTCAAGTGTCAACCAAATAGTCGAATTTTAAAGAAATGTAGTCTAATTTTTAATCAAAAAGATGAATTTTCAGCAGAAAAAGATAAATTATCAATTTTACTTTAATATTTATTTTTAAAAATCTTCATTTATGAAGATTAATTTTTTACCAAAAAAGACGAATTTTTAACAAAATGAATGAATTTTCAACCAAACAGGTTGATTTTTTAACTAAAGAAGAGTCATTTTTAACCAAGCCAAATTTACTTTTTCAAAATAGATACCATTTTGTTGAAAATGCAACTGCTTACTTTAAATCACATTTTTTTTTAAATATAATTATTTAATTGAAAATTCGTGTATCTCGTAGAAACTTCGTTTCTTTCTTGAATAATTGGTTTAAAGTTTAATTCTTTCGTTGAAAATTTTTACTTAAAGATTCATCATTTTAGTTAGCTTAGCCTTTTGGATTTTTTTCTGAATCAATAGAGAAAGTATGTCCACGTCAAATAAAAAAATAAAATTTCAAATTTTCGATTATTCAAAAAATGCTGCATTAAAAAAAATTCGCTTAAACTATAAAATATTAATATTTAATCATCCTTAAGCAAATATATAAAAGTTTAATTTCCAGAGGTTTAAGTTAAACTGAACTTTTTCCAATTTTATAAAGGGTATTTTCTTTTAATAAAATAAAATACAAGAAAATTATTGAAATATTTGTTATAATTTATTGTATTTATTTCCATTTTTCCGTAAATCACTCTAATTTTTCGTACATATATTTGTAAACAAAACCCACGAGGAATCGAAAACAAAATTTTATTTTTATTTAAAATTCATTTTTGTGAAATTTAGTATAACAAAAATGACCCATTTAGGGGGTTTCAAGTGCTGAAAATTTGAAGTAAAAAAACAGGTTTTTCGTATTTTCCAAACAATTTTGGCAAAATTCCTCGGATATTTTTTTTTTATCGGAACCAAATTTTAGTTTAATTTTAGGTAAAAAAAAAGAATCGGACCCCAGAGTATTTTATTATCTGAAATTCGTATTTTAACCTCAGTGCAAATCACGTAACAAGAGTCCGTTAAATAAATATTATTTTGTCAAAACGTTATTGGCCAATGGCAAACCGTTTTCGAAAAAATCGATTTTTTTTAATTTTTGTAATGGATTGAAATTTTATTTATTAAATTTTCTTATAAAATTTTGTAAATATAAGGTTTTAAACGCTTGTTTTGAATAAAAAATTCACTTTCTTCTTGAGGTTTCAACAGTTGAAAATTCAATTTACAACTTTCTTCAATTTACATTAATTGAATTTTCACCCATTGAAAATTAAATTGTTGAAAATATAAAATTAAACTCTTAAATATACAAAAAAGGCGAATCTTGTATTAAAAACAAGTGTCAAAAATTTTATATTTGCATAATTTTAGATAAGAATTTAATAATTAAAAATTTCAATCGCCATAACAAAATTTTGAAAAGTAGGGATTTTATGAGTTATAAAAAACCCCCACTCTGATCACCTAACAAGAAGATAAATATGTCAGAATTGGATTCTTTTTTTATCTTAAAAATTTCATACTATGAAATCATTGGCTGACAAAATTTTTCGAAATATTATTTACAAATGGCAACCCGTTTAAAAAATCAACTTTTACCGAAATTTTTGTATGCGTTAAAATGTTTATTAATTAAATAAACTTGAGGAAACTTCTAGAAAATTGATAATTACATTTTTAGCAAATAAAAAATTAATTGTTGAAAATTAAAGAAAATTTAAAAATTAATTTTCCACTACTGAAAATGTATAATTAAATTTTAAACTATTGAATATTGAGTTTTCTGCATTTTAAAATTCTAATGTTAAAAGTTGAGAAAATTGAATTATTAAGTGTTAAAAACTGATAAATTATGTTTTCAAAAGTTGTATTTACAGCAGTTCAACTTTCTTCAATTTTATACTGTTAAATGCAATATAAGAATTCAATAAATAAACATTTCAATCCATAAATAAAAGTTTGATAAATAATTTTTCAAGAAAACAGATCGCCATTGTCAAATAATATTTTAGAAAATTAATATAACGGACTATCAGTAGGGAATTTATCATATTAAAAAAAAATTCTCATCATCTCATGGTTGGATTCATTTATATTTTTTAAATACCCGCTAAAATAAGTCAGGTTGGTCGTTTTAATAAAAAAAAAAACTCCCGGTCATTTCCCCGTTCACAAACATTTTTCACGGTCAATAAAATTAAAAAATTTAAACTCAGAAAAACATTTTTCTATTTGCAGTAATAAAAAATAAAGCTCTCCAAATGGAACTCTTGAATTTTAAGCTTTTGAAATTAAAGTTAAAAATGTTTTTGATTCGAAAATTTTGTATTCATTTGCTTAAAAATCTACACGTTAAAATTGAAGGTATTAACACTTTTCAATTGAACAATTTTAAATTGAATGCCGATTAACTGCAAAATTTAGAATTTTTAACTTTTAAAGAAATAAATTATTTTCATCTTAAGCAGTTTAAACATCCTTGAAAAGCTTCAAAAATTTATTTCCAAATCTTGAGAAATCTAGAAAATTTGTTTTAAGTTTACTCAATTTAAAATTTTTTTGAACAATTTTTTTTTAACTTCTAAAATCTTTTGAAATTATAAGAATTTTTCCTGCAATTTTGAGAAAATCCTGCAAATTTTTAAAAAATTTCTTAAAATCTTCCAGATTCTTTTTGAAAATTTTTGGAAATCTTTAAAAATTTTTTTGAATATTCTTTTAAAATTTGAAATCATTTCCAGTTTAATTTAATTTTTAATTTTTTCAAAACTTCTAAATACTTCTTAAAATTATTCAAATTTTATCTACAAATTGTTTAATTGTTATTTAAACACTAAAATTCAACAAAATCAACTTACAAATTAAACATTGTTTAAAAACAAAAATCAAAATTCTAACATTCAAAGTTTAAAGGCACTTCGAAATGTTAACGATTCAAGGCTTTCTATGTCAAATAATTCAGTTTTAAATTGTTTACTTTTAAATATTTGGTTTTAATTCCTTCATCATAAATATAAAGACAAAAATTCCTCAATATTAAATAATTTTTCTTATTCCTAATCAAAGAATTTGAAATTGAATGGATTACAAATTGAATATTTTAGACTAAAACAATGTTTTTATTTGAGTAAAAGGCTTTAATCACAAATAAATGATTATGAAGTTATTTTTATGTTAAAAATAGTTTATAAAGTTTCAATTTGACGTTTGCATTTTTCTAATGATTAAGACTTTCGAATTGAAAAATTTTGAATCATGCGCTACAATTTTTTATATTTTTTTATTAATTAAAAAAGCAAGTATGTCCACGTCAAATAAAAAAGATAATCCCGAATTTACGCTAATTCGGAAAATGCTGCATTTTGAAAGAAAAGGTCTTGGAATTGGTCTATGTCTATATTAAATGAGGCTTTGAATTTCAAGTTGTGCATTTTTTAGTTTTTTTTTTCTTCAAATTTTCAACTAAAGAATATTATTTTGTCACAAAATAAAATTCATTCTTAACAAAACTTCATCATTTTGAATAATTTTCAATAAAAAGACGAATTTTCTATCAAAAAGTGAACCCTCAAACAAAACAGATACAATACCTAGAATAATAGATTAATTTTTGAACAAAAAATAACGACTTTTTATCAAAGGAGTTGAGTTTTTCTAAAAAAGAAATAAATTTTCAATCAAAAAAAGTTCAGTTAAAAAAAATTTAACTAAAAGCGATACATTTTATATGTTGACAAATATAATTTTCAAGGAAAATGATTGATTTTCTGCCCAAAAAGACAAATTTTCAACAAGATGCGTACATGAATTTTCAATTAAAAAAGATAAACTTTGAACCAAAAATAGATTAGTTAAATTTTTAAGCAAATAAATGAATTTTCCACGAAATATTTTAATTTTCTAGCGAATTGTTGAATTTTAAACAAAATAGTAGAATTGTTTACAAAAGAGTTGAATTTTAAACATAAAATTGAGTTTTCTACAAAACAGTCAAGTTTAAAAAAATTTGTTTTCAACCAAATAGTCGAATTTTCAAAAAACCTAGTCGCATTTTTAATAAGAAAATGAATTTTCAGCACAAATAGATAAACTTCCAACTAAAATTATGAATCTTCAACTGAAAAAATGAATTTTATAAAAAAAAGTGTTTAACCTTCAACCATTTACTTTAATTATCATTAAATAATGATTATTTTTTAATCAAGAAGGTTAATTTTCTACAAAAAAAGACGAATTTGAAACAAAATACATGAATTTGCAACCAAACAGGTTGATTTTTTAACTAAAAAACATTCATTTTTAACGAAATCAAATTTATTTTTTACAAAATGGTTACTATTTTGTATCGAGAAAACCCTTAATTACAAAAAAATGATTATGAAGTTATTTTTAATTAATAAATAGTTCATAAAGTTTCAATCGGACGTTTGCATTGTTTAATGACTAAGACTTTCGAATTTAAGCTCATTTAAGCTCATTTAAGCTCATTCGGAAAATGCTGCATTTTAAAGAAAATGTCTCAGAATTTGTCTATGTCTATATTAATTAAGGCTTTGAATTTCAAATTTGGCATTTTTTAGTTTTTTATTTCAAAATTTTAACTAAAAAAGATTATTTCGTCACAAAATAAAATTGATTCTTAACAAAACTTCCACATTTTAATAATTTTCAATAAAAAGACGAATTTTCTATCAAAACGTTGAATCCTTAAACAAAACAGATACAATATCTAGAACAACAGATTAATTTTTAAACAAAATAAATAAACTTCAAACTAAAATAGATACATTTTAAGTTGATAAATATAATTTTCAAAAAAAAATTTTAAATTTCTGCCAAAAAAAACCAAGTTTCAACAAGATACGTACAGGAATTTTCAATTATAAAAATTAAAATTTGAAACAAAAATCGAGTAGTGAAATTTTAAACCAAAGAAATGGAATTTCAACGAAGTAGTTGAATTTTCAAACAACATAGTAGATTTTTCTACAAAACAATCGAATTTTTAACATAAAATTGAATTATCTACCAAATAGTTGAGTTTTCAAAAAAAAAATTAACCAAATAGTCGAATTTCAAAGAAATGTAGTCGCATTTTTAATCAAAAAGATCAATTTCAGCAATAATAGATAAACTTTGAACTAAAATTCTTCTTCCTTTAACTAAAAAAAATTAATTTTCTAAAAAAAGAGTTCATCTTTTTTTCGGTTCTTTCAGAAAATTGACTTTCAAAGTTTTAAGGCAAACAGCCGCTATTTTTCATTTTTCAATTTTTTTATTAATTGAAAAAGTAAATATGCCCACGTCGAATAAAAAGGGAAATTCGGAATTTTGGGCTGATTCGGAAATTGCTGCATTTTGAAAGATGTCTCGGAATTGGTCTATGTCTCTATTAATTAGGGCTTTGAATTTCGAATTTTCAAAACAATCGTTAAATCCTTCAACAAAACAGATACAACTTCCAAAATAACAGATGAATTTTTAAACAAAAAATAACGAATTTTCATCAAGAGTTGAATTTTTCTGACAAAATAATTAAATTTTTAGCTCAAAAAAAGACCAGTTTAAAAAAAATTTAACTAAAAAAGATACATTTTAAGTTGACAAATATAATTTTCAACAAAAATGATTAATTTTCTGCCTTGAAGAAAAATTTTCAACTAAAAAAAGATAAAATTTGAAACAAAAATAGAGTATTTCAATCACGAACCAAAAAAATGAATTTTCAAACAAAGCAGTAGAATTTTCAGCATAAAACTGAAATTTCTACCAAATAGTCGAATTTTAAAGAAATGTCGCATTTTCAATCAGAAAGATGAATTTTCAGCAAAAACAGATAAACTTCTAAATAAAATGCTGAACCTTCAACTAAAAAAATTGCATTTTCTAAAAAATTAGTTCAACTTTAAATCAATTACGTTCACTTTCATTACAAAATATTAATTTTTAATAAAGAAGATTATATTTCTATATAAAAAAGACGAATTTTCAAGCAAACAGGTTGATTTTTTAACTAAAGAAGATTAATTTTTAACCAAATCAAATTTAAATTAACAAAATATTTACTATTTTGTATTGTGAAAGCCTTCAATTACAAATACATTATTATGAATTTATTTTTTAGTTAAAGTAGTTTGTAATGTTTCAATCGGACGTTTGCATTTTTTTAATGACTAAGACTTTCGAATTGAAACGTTTTGAATCGTTTTGATAAACCAATAATTGTCCAAACGCTTTTAATTTTTAATTATTTAAGTCTTCAAGACTTCATATTAAAAATCCTTTAAATAAAAAATAAAAACCTAAAATGGAAAACTTTTAAAGAGAATCCAACTAATTATTAGAAAAAAAATTTAATCGAACTTGAACAGATTTGTCTTCTAAATATTTGTAAAATTTCCGGGTTAAAAAATAAATTTTACTGTCATTTCCTGGTTTCAAAAAATTGCCAGTCATTTCCCGGTCCAGCGTACAGTGGTCTGGAATATGAATTTACTGTTCATAATCGCCCACAGGTCGTATTTCTTAACCGATTTAAAAGTTTTTTTTTAGAAATGCTCAGCAATTAATTTTTAATAGAATTGTGGTTTGCTTTTTTTAAATTTTTTCACAGAGCAATAATATATAAACCAATATAGTGACAAAATTCACCATTTTAGCTTTGTGAATTTTTATCTCAAGAAAAAATACAGATAGAAACTCACTATCAGCCGGAATTATTGCACATGCACTCATAGAACATAATTAATTTTAATAATATTTAACTTAATTATTACAAACAATTTTTATAAATAAATTCTTATTAGTGTTTTTTTTTATCATAAAAAAAATCGTTTATTTCACGCTACTTGCTAATATTTTTCATAAGAGTCATAATTTGTAACAAAAAAATTCGCATGAGTTAACAACTATTGTGTTTATAAACGTTTCTATAAACAAATTCTTTATAAACGAGTTTTTCTCATAGCTGAATTGATTTTTCTGAACAAAAGTGATTCACAATAGTCTTTAAAGCCATTTATATACTTTAAGCTTTGTCAAACATAAACAATATAGATTGTTTATAACAATTTAGTTAAACAAGTCTCCTAATCGCACGTTTTCTCGTAGAAAAAACTTCTTTTCAAACTGACTTTTTATACTTAAACATTCTTTCAATTTTTTCTGAAATATAGGTTAAAAATACAAATTCAAATAAATAGCTACTATTTCTAGATGCCCAGGATCAAGATTGTACTCAGTTTGCATGAAACTTAACAAACCTTGCACGTCAGTACTCTCATTGGCAATAAGAAAATCAC
>NC_046665.1:112047691-112086769 GCF_010883055.1 Belonocnema kinseyi | reverse complement strand
GCTCCAAGGAGATTATGTTGAAAAATAAAAAAAAAATTTACCCAAAAAAAATTGTTTTTATACTTCATTCTAAGGACTTATTGAACTACCCTCGTACCTTGAGAGCCCGTGTAGAAATAACCCGGGTTGACCCGACCAGAAGAAGGTTTCTGGCCAGAATCTGACCGAGTCGAACCGGGATACTATTTTGTTAATTGCCCGGCCGGGATCTGACTGAGTTCCCACCGGGACCCAGTCGGGCCAAAAATGGTGCATAATAGAAGTATCATAACCTTAAAAACATCTAAAGAACTATCCACAAATCACTGTCGTAAGTGGGTCGTTTGTGAATATCTAACAGGCGAAAGACTAATTTTTTGTGCTTTAGGTGTTTTTTTTTATTAATTATGAAAGAAAAATTAAACTAATTTTAATTGTATGGTTTCCCACTTTTGGTTCTGCAGTTCCCAGACTTGCTGCAACTGCGAAATCGTTGACCAACTTCTTTTTTATTTTCGAAAATTTAGTTTTCCAGTGAAATTATACTTATTTTTTTTTGTGATACGATTTTTGTTTATTTTTAATGTATCTATGTTTTATCTTGAATAACTATAAAACGTAATAAGAAGAGAAATAACTTTTTCCGAACGAGGCTTTGAATTACGTTATCATGCTTGCACTTAATAACTATTCGGCGACTTCCGGAGTCTTTAATGCTAAAAACGCAGTAAAACGTCAGTTGATGCCAGGTTATCCGTTAAGAAATTTGTTGAATTTCACAAAATTGTATCCAATTTTCTGGAGCAAGCGAATTATTTATAAAGGTAAGTGAATTATTTTGTTAATAAGTAAGCATTATTAATATTCTTCAACGCTAATGTTAAATCAATTTTCTAAACCGGTTTCATAGGTTAGGATGTCACGTGAAACCTCTGAAATTTATTTTATCACTTGTAAAAAAACCTATGCAAATTAAATTACGCTTAAGGTAAATTTGTTATGCAATTTAACTTTAATTTCTTACAATGCAATTTCTTACAGAAACTTAAGTATCATAACCTAAATTTTAGTACTTAAATTGAATCAATGTTTGTAGTCAATATATTTATTATTATGAATGCAGTTCTAAAATTGAAATTCGGACATCTTTTTACAGGTGGAAATAAGTGCTGACAAAGGTTCTTATCTCTCCCAGTTGGTAGAATATGTTCGTTGTGGTAAAAAGGCTCCAGTAATATGCGATCGAGGAAGCCAGTCAAAAACCGGTCGGATTCCGACCGGGTTACCCTATTTGTATCCGGGATCTGATCGGGTAACCCGGCCGGGAGCCGACTGGGTACCCACGGCCTGGATCCGACCAGAGCAGCGTGACGAAACCATTCAGAATCCGACCGGGCAGCCTGACCAGATTCCGCATACAAGCAGAGCAACCCTGCCGGAATCCGGCCCGAATCCGGGCATAATTTCTACACGGGAGTATCCATTTTTTATTAGAAATAATAATACAAAAAATTGAAGTGTACAAACCTGTAGAAAATATTTTAAAATGACGCCAAAAGCAAAACATATAAAGATAATTTCAACGCAGCCTCTCTCAGTTATATAAACGAAAATTATGATTTCTCTTGCGAGAGCGCGTGCGAGAGATACCCACCTGGCGGTGAACCTAGAACAGTACTTTTTATTTGAGTCACTTGTTCTTCATTTGTTTTTCATGAAGTTACGTAGAAAACAAGTGAAAGATAAGTGACTTCTGAATATGCAAGTACAGCGTTATTGCACCTTATTTTCACTTGTTCCTCATTTAGTATTCAGGAAGTTGCATAAAACAAATGAAAGATAGGTGACTTCTAAAAACGCAAGTACAGCGTTATTGCTATGGACAGTTTGCTACAGAAATTGTTATTAACAATTACGCAAATTATTATTTAATGTCCCATTTCCAATTTTGGAATCTACTGTCCTACAGTAATAATTGTAATATAAAATACTAAATTTGTATTTTTGTAATGAAATTTATTGACCATACACGTGTCTGTCTTCAATCGATGAAACACATTTCGAATCCCAAACCTTCGAGGGCCGAACCTATATAAAAACAGGAACACGTCCCTTGAGTATCGAACGCGTACACACAACCAGCTATATCGATTTTCGGTGAAGCACACAGCAAATGGCTGTTACGATTTTTTACACGGACCCCCGAAGAATTCCTTATCCTGCTCTCTAAATCTGAAACAGTAGAAAGTTCTGCGAATCATTTTAAGAAGTTAATGACCCTGCATTTTAAATATATCGAGGACATACGTGCCAACCACAATATTGCAATTGCAAACACAAACCGAAAAGTGCAAATTCGGCATATTTCGTCATTCAGCAGATTCTTCATATTTAAAAGTAAAATAAAACCGTTCGACACATTTTATAACAGATCTAGTTATTTAAATATTAATAATATTGACTTTCAACTTGAATAACTCGCGTATGGAAATAAACTAGCCCACAAACACGTAAAATTGAGTCAGGTGTCTCTTGTAAATTTTCTTATTCCCTCAATTGTGAAACACTTTCAAGCATTTCGTGCAGGATGAATGATTAACGTACATAATATGTATTTTCCACGTGACTTGATGACGAAATCAACGAGAAGCAAAACAGTAAATTTATTGGGGCAGGCCACCTTTTAGAAAGTGAAATGATGCGGAGAAAAAAATTAAAAATGTAATTGTTGCCGCGTAAAGCATGATAATATCGAGGATAATGAACAGAGAATCAAAAAAAAATGTTATGAAAAGAACTTCGGGATGTAAATATTCTTAATTTAATGTCTGGTAAACAACCACTCAGAGAAATGGCCTCTTGTACCAAAAGGATCTTTCTTGACCTAATTTTGCAGCCAAATAATTCTGTTTGTGTAAAAGATATATTCATGCCGTTCAAAACCAAAACAGGAAAGAGGATGATGCTTTTGTTTCAAGACAACTTTTTCTCTGGGTGAAAAATTAGAATTTGAAAGGAAAAACTATTATTTCATCGACTTCTTCCATACTATTGATTCAGCATTGTACTAAAATACCGTTTCGAAATTAGATTCCTTCATCAGATTTTCTAATATAAAATTTTTGAACCATTAGAAACGTATTATGCGAAAACTTTAACATGATAGTAATTAATAGAATAGTAAAATTACAATACCTTAGGTCATTTCGATGAAATTTGTGGATAAAATGGGAAAATTTTGAGTCGTTAAATTTATAAGGATGACGCACATTGCGGATATAGCAATAATTTCGTTTAAAATCACCTACAGGTCGCAAATCTTAACCAAATCAAACAAAATTCAGCCAGAAATGTTTGTAATTGAATTACAAAGAGACTCGCAAAGCCAAAATTTTAAAAATAATTTGTTTAAACATTTTTTAAATTAAAAATATGGCGATATCAATTTTTTTAAAACTTAATTGTATAACCCATTCGTGAATATAAGATTTCGGGTAATGAACTAAATAAACCGTATAGAATTTATGGGCATGTGATACTTACAGTTTCCACGGCTTTTTTCCACAAAAATGAAAATTTTTAAAAACTGAATTTGGAGATGTTATAAAATATCATATCGAACGTCCCCAGATTCTTTTTTCAGGGATGATAACAAAAAAAATTTATTGTACTAAATAAAAACTTTATGCAAATGCATTATTTTGAGGTTACGTCGTTTTTCATCTCTGCCTTTCCGATAATCTGGAAATTATTTTTGAAATAAACTTTTTTGATTGGTTGCAAACAAGGTTAGTTCCGGCAGATTAGTTACTATGTTTATTTGTAAGTCCAAAATTTCCGGTCAAAAATATTGTGTATTTTGAAAGTAACGCTCGGGTGAATTGTAAAACACATAACCTCGAAATATACACGCACGTTGTTAGCAATATCAAAAAAATTTTGATAAAAAAAACACAAAAAAGTGTGCGGGCACGTCCGTTAGCATGTTCGCTATCATTTCCCAAATTTTTAAGACAAAATATTTATTATTCTAGAAAAAAAGCCGGAGGAACCTAAAACTGGTAGAATCGACAATTTTCTAAGTAACACATGCACTTAATAAGTTTGAGGCATAACTGATTTTAAATTTGCCATTAGTTTTGCAAAATAAATTCTAAAATGTAATTCTACAGGAAAAAATATGTCCGAAGCAGTATATCGTATATTTAAAATACTATTTTTTTTCCTATTTGGTCACTAATTCTATTTGTGTGCACCCAACACTTCATTTGCAACTGTTCCCGTGCAGAAATTGCCAATTGTTTTCCTTATTTCCGATTTGGGCCAGATCGGGCACACAATTTTTGTGGTTGTTAAATTTGGCCCGGTCTAGACCTCGACTTAATAGCCAAGCTTTCCAGTAGATGGCGCTCCATTAATTTCGGGGACTAAAGTGGGTTGACTCCAAATCGCCCAAGTTTCAACGTAAAGCGTGAAAAATATTTCCATTATTATTTGGAAAAGTGACAAAATGAGTGGGAAAAAATGTCAAAAGTGAGCACAAGACGAATGCGTAGGTATAATATAATTCAAAATATTCCTGAATTACGTGTTGAAAAGTATAACAAGTAAATTTATTAAGAATGTTAAGATGAAACCTGACCTCGAAATGAGGTTATTTGTTTATAAGAAAAGTAGCAAAAGTAATATTTCATTTGTTGAATGAGAAAACGAATTAGATTAACAATGACGTCATAAACATATTTATTTTCACGTATTTTTAGGTGATTTGATACTTTCCACAATTAGGTTCAATATAGAAATTGAAAGCAACTTCAATTTAGAAATCAAAACCAAAAATATATTGCAAAATACTTAAATGGTTTATCATAAACAATTGCTGGCTGTTATGTTGCGCCGTTTGACTTTTTCAGTTTGCTTGAAAAAAAGTGTCCGACATACTCCAATTTTTTCATATCGCGATCTGTTAGATAACCTGATATTTATATTCTCAAATTTCAGTTAAGGAGGTGATATATTCGATTTTAATATTATTTTATTTAAGAATCCCTTTTAATTAAGAATAAGAAAAATAAATTAATATGGGCCCGATCGGGGCCAGGTATGGTTATCTCTGGGCGAAGCGCTTGGGCCCCGATCGGGCCTCGCGTTTCATTTCGAGTCTGGCCCCATCTAGATAGCCTGACTTGGGCCAAATTCTGCCCGATCTGGCCCCGATCAGATCCAAATGGGTATTTCTGCACGGGTTCCTGTGAGGAATGCTAGAAAATGGAATACGGGAAAGTATAAGAAAAAGGCATGATATTGACTGAAAATGTTTATTCAGCATAGGACAGTGTAATAAATCAGATTTACCAAATAAATCATTGTACATACCAACAGACAACCTCTTAAATTTAAATATAATGCTTTCGAGACTTTATACAAAAAACAATGTAATAACAACACACAGTCACGACGAATCCCACTTTGGATATTGCGGATAAACCGATTCTCGTTTCACGTAATAATTACTAATAATGTCTAGCCGCTACACGAACTACTTTTTTTTCAAACTTGATTATAAACTTATGACATACAAATAACATTCGCTTCACTGATATTAATTTATAAATTATATTTACATTCGCACTTGCACCCACAATCGCTCGCCTTTGCACTCATGCACTGCATATATTAACAATACGATATAGAACTTTAATGGCAGGCGGTTTGTGTCAGATTGGCGCTAGAACTTAAGTATTATATTTACTGATGTGCATGAGATAATGAAGCACTGCGAATGGTTTTTGATGCAATGATCAAGGACTATGAGGTGCATCTTCGAACACCGTACCACGTCTAAAAATTTCAAAAAAGAAACAATTTCAAATAAAAGATCAAATAAAAACATGCATCTTCATTTCATGAAGATAAAAAAATAAAATAAAATACGAAATTAACGCGAACGCGGATAAAATAATCAGATTTTGAAAATCCATCAATAAAAGAATTTGGTAAAAAGAATATGAAAGCTTTGAGAGCGAATAAATTTTAACATTTCAACAGATGCGGTTTTCGCCGCAAAAAATGTTCCGTTACAGAAGCATGCTTCCTGACGTCCTCAACGTTAAATCAAAAATCAAAAGTTAATTCCCAGCAATTCGCGAACCGTAAAAGCTCTTTAGTTTGGTGACTTTAATGCTCGGAGTGACGGACGCCAGGAAGCTCGCGTTCGGCAAACGCAAATCCACTGCTTAAATTTAGTGTCTTATCCTACGGAAAGCGAAATAACAACGACAGACGATCAATTACTTTGACGAGACAATGACTTCTTAATATACTCATTTCGGTACGTGTGTTCGATTCATGAATAAGAAATGCGTTCTGCCTACTTCTTCTATGTAAATCTCTGTTCCCAAAAGAGTTGACGCAAAAGAAATACCTTCTGACAATTAAGTACAAAAACTGACATCGAATAATTTAAATAATAAATAGTTTGTTTCTTTTTTTCGAAGGGAAACAATAAATCTCTCTGCAAAGTGACATCTTCTACAACTTTCTAGGACAAAGTAGACAAAACAGATGAATGAAGATCGCATAGTGAAGTGATACTTTATAAGTAATCAGTTCCATGCGCTCTGCGGGGACAGGAATAATCATGTCACACCGCCGTACACGCCTTATAATTAGTGTGTAGTATCTAGAGATATAAATAATATATATGATTACGCAATGATTAGAGTCCTCCTTTCTTTACCAAATTGAACCTAAGAAATTAGCATTCGATAAAATTCCAGCAAGGCAACCCACCCTCTCGAATAGCGAAAAACATAACGTGCAGAGTGTACAATAGGGTGCTTCTTATTTATAATTGGTGAATTTTTTTTCCAGAATTCATCTGCTCTCTCTCATGTCAGTTTTGTTTGAATCCGCAAAAAAAAATTATCAAATTTGAGCCAAATTTAATATTATGTGATTCAAAAAACTGTAGCAGGGTGGCGATTTTTAATTCTCGGTTAGGGTTTTCAATTTTTTTGGTCAACGAAAAGTATTGGCCGCAAAATGCGAATTTTTTCAATTTGAATTATGACGTTCATTCTACACATCCGTTAACAAAACAGAGCAAACAATTGCAAAATAGGTGAATTTTGAAATAAAAATATGAATCTTCAACTGGCATAGCGGAATTTTAAATTTAACACATGATTTTTCAACTAAAATGATAAACATTTAACTGAAATACTTGGATTTCTAACCAAAAAGATTAATTTTCTACCAAGAAATACAATTTTTCAAACAAAATACATGAATTTTAACGAAATAGTTGAATTTTAAATTGATAAAATTATTTTAAACAGGAAATGGAATGATTACATTTTTAGTTAAACAAATTGGATTTTTTCATTTTAATTGATGATATTTTTAACTAAAATGATGAATCCCTAACTGGAATAGTTAAATTTGAAACAAAAAATTAGTTTTTAACTAAAATAGTTGAACTTTAAAAAAGAAATAACTTTTACTAAAAACATCAATTGTCAACCAAAACTTAAATAACTAAGTTTCAACTTATGAAAAATAATATTTAACCATAAAGACAAATTTTCAACTAAAAAAGATCATTTTTCAACCAAAAATCAAATAATTAAATCATCAGTCAAAATTAATTTAAAAAAAAATGCATTTTTGATTAAAATTATGGACATTTTCAATAAATTAGTTAAATTTTCGGTTTAAAAAATTCCTTTTAATCCACAGAAAAAAAAACAAGTTTTCAATCAAATAGTTTATTTTTCAACCAAAAAAACTTGAATGAAAAAAAAATTAATTTTCAAAACAAGACTTTATCTTTCAACCAAGTAAATTTATTTCCAACCTAAAAGATGATTTTTCAACTAAAAATGGTCAATTGTCAATCGAAAACTAAGTAATTAATTTTCAAGTTATGAAAAGCAAATTTTGGCCAAAAAATAAGAATTTTTAACTATAAACGATAATTTTTCAACCGAAAATCGAATAATTAAAAGTTCAGTCTGAAAATGAATGTTCAACCAAAACAACGAATTTTTAACTAAAATTATGGAATATTCAACTGGAATACTATTTTCAGTTTAAGAAAAAAATATTTTACACCAAAAAAGAAACACATTTTCAATAAAATATTTTAATTTGTGGTAAAAAAATTCTTTTCCATCCAAATAAAAAAAAACACATTTTCAATCAAATAGTTCATTTTTTATAAAAAAAAAACTTAAATCAATGTAATTAATTATAAAAAAAAATAGTTTTTTTCAACAAAGTAAATTTATTTCGAACCGAAAAGATGAATTTTTAACTAGACTGATGAATATTTGACGGTAACATTTTAATTTTCAATCCAAAAGAAGAATTTTTAAACAATGAGATAAGTTTTTAAAGAAAAAAAATCATTTTCTACAAAAAAGTCGATTTTCTACCAAAGTCTCTTTTTAAGAAAATACGTGAATTTTCAATTTTAAAAAATGCACATCTTAACTGTTAAATTTTTAAATTAGAAAAGATCCATTTTAACTCAAAATAATGGTGAAATTTTCAGTTGAAATAGTTAGATTTTCATTCAAAACGGGTACAATTTCAACCAAAATTAGAATAGTTGAATTTTTCGTTAAAAATATAACCCCCCCCCCCCCAAGCAGATTTTCAGAAAAATAGTTAAATTCCTACTGGAAATTAAAATTTTTAGTTGAAAAATTAAGTAAATTCATAACTAAAACGTAAAAAAAAAATAACAAGATCAAAATTCAGAAATATATTCTCTTCTAAATACTACTTAAAGTACTTGTTTTTTTTACAAAAGTTTGGAAGAAAGAAATTTTAAATCGTGACGAATTTTGACTTGAAAGAGGCGATTTTAAACATTTCTTTCTTCTAAATCCAATTTTAATTCTTTAATAAAAATTCCCATTCAATCTAAAAAGTTCCGTTTCAAGTGAAATTATATTTCCTTAACGAAACTCAACTGTTATAAAATAAAAACGATAATTATATTCACTCCTATGGGCTGCAACCGTAAATAAAGTAGAAATGACTTTTCGAAATTGACCAAAATTATCAATATAATGAAACCTTGAAATTTGTCGTGATCAGAATCAAATTCTTGGGTTTTTAACATTCAACTCCCGGTCAGGTCGCCACCCTCTTCAGTCTTTTTATTTTAAAATCTTGAAAAATTATTTTCGAACTTTTTTTTAAAACTTCTAAATATCTTCTGAAAATTAATAGATTTTTTCCTACAATTTTGAGAAAATCCTGCATATTTTAAAAAATGTTCTTAAAATCTTCCGGATGTTTCAACAATTTTGTAAATCTTTTAAGATCTTTTTGAATAGTCTTTTAAAATAATATTCAAAAATAAAAAAAATAATTGCAATTTTTCAAGGAATCTTACGAAAATATTTTCATTCTTTTCAAGACTTTCACAATTCTTCAAGTTCCTTTTTTTTTTAATCTGCAAAAATTTAAATTAGACTGGCTATTTGCACCGTAATTTCGGTACGAAACCCCGAATTCTCACTCAGATAAACCGATTTGGTTCAAATTTGGAGATAATTTTTTTTTGGAAATTCGAAAAAGAAAAAAAAAACAAGGTGGAAGAGAAAAAATAAATATCGAAAATAGAAGAATAAGGGCCACCCTAGTGTACAGTGTGAATAAATGTTATAGATTTACATTAAGAATTATTACTTTATGAAGATAGGTCAATATATATGTGCAGCAGGTCCACGCAAGCGCGTGTCAGAGTTTCTACTATTTTTTCGGGTGTATGGAAATGTCATACGCGCCTGCGTGTACGCAAACACGCTTGTACTGGCAGTGGGCTCAGTTTCCTCAATACTCTGGTAGTACGGAGTTCTTATCACAGAGATATCAATGTTTGGTACTTTTGTATAGTCTTTAACCACGATCGCTTCTCGCTCCATCACTTGATTCCTCAGAATTACTCTCAAAATTCCGCACTTCTCACGATCAGGCGAAAGAAGCGTAAATTGAAATTAATGCAAACCGGAGATAAAAGCGCACCGGTAATTCCCACCTGCTTGAAAAAAGAAACTCTTGGTACAGAGTGGACCGCGAGTCGTTGTTCACCAAGTTGTAGGACAGGGTTACCAGATTATTATCATATTTATAGGCATGACCTTTAGAATCATTATTATCATTTTTTTTCCTTCCTGCGCAACCCATGTCCGCGTGCTCGAGCACGCGACGTAAAATATTTTGTGTAAAAAAAAATCAAGAGAGAAAATAATGCGACAACACGATGCCAACGATGAACCTTGTCAGGAAAGAGGAAGAATAAATATATGCAAGTCTTTAAAATCGAACGTTCTCGAGTCGTTCTCATAATCTAATGCTAAACCCGGAAATTGCAAGTGAACGCGCTAGAAAGCCTCGAATTGATGACACTAGAGCTAGAGTAACACCACCACGTCCACTAAGAAGCCCGAGCGAATTGAATCACTGAGTTTTGTCTCTGCGCATTGATCCCGGACCGTTCGTGTTCCATCGACTCGAGGATCATTTTGCAACGCTTCCTCGGTGGAAGTATCAGGGTCTCCCTGACAGGTATCGCCAGATCAAGGGGATCGGGTGATGGTGCTGGACTCACTGGATTGCTGCTGGGCGGTGTCAGAATCGGATGCTTTTCAACCCTGACTCCGTACTCCCTTTGACGTTGCTCCTCCACCGCTTCCAGGGCAGCTTCGACCCTCCGTCGAGCGTCGTTCCCCGGGAGATTAAGTAGCGACGAGCACTCGTTTCCGGCAAGGTCGTTGTTCTGGCCTGCCCCGTATGACGAGTAGGGCGAGTAGGCCGGCGACAATTCCGGATAGAGGAAGACCTGAGTCGGTTCCTGGGGCTGTGGAGCCAGAGGCAGGGTCTGGAAAGACCTCTCCTCGACAGCAGCTGCAGCTGCCGCCGCAGCCAGGAGCGCGGGATTCACTCCTATTGGGCTTGGCGCGGCCTGAGAATACTGATCCCGCTGATAAAGGTAGTAAGAGAAATCCCTGGGCTGCATATAACTTGACGCAGTCGTATGGCAGGTTTCATCAGTCTTGTTCTCCTTGTCACTGCTCGTGCCGGTTATACTCGAAGTACTGCTGGCTGGTGCAATCTCAATCACGGGCTCGATGGGCGAGTCGCGGGGTGAATTCGAGCTCGAGTCCGAGTGCACCTTGATGTGCACTTCCATGTTCTTCTTATTAGTGAATGTCTCATTGCAGAGGGTGCACTTGTAGACCTTGGAGCCAAAGTGATTGACCTGGTGCAGCTTGAGCACGTGATTATAGCCGAAGGATTTTCCGCAGACTTCGCATTTGTAGGGTTTTTCGCCAGTGTGGGTGCGAGTGTGAACTTTGAGCTGTTTCGAACACGTGAAGCCCTTGCCGCAGGACTTGCAGACATAGGGCTTTTCACCAGTGTGTGTCCGCATATGGATGACAAGCTGGCCACTCTGGATGAAGGTTTTCGCGCAGACGGAACACTTGTGAGGTCGCTCGCCCGTGTGTATTCTCATGTGTCGGTGAAGCTTCCCACTATGCTCAAACGCCCGCTCGCAAACGTCACACTTGTACGGGCGCTCCTTGGTGTGGATGCGCCTGTGAACACTGAGATTCTCTTTGACGGAAAAGGACTTGTTGCAGTACTCGCACTGGTAGGGTTTTTCCCCCGTATGAGTGCGATAGTGCCTCGTGAGTCGCGCCGGCACCGCGAAAGTCTTGCTGCAGATGTTGCATCTGTAAGGGTCCTCGCCATCCTTGCCATGAGATCTCATATGACTCTGATAGACGTTTTTCTGGTCGAATATTTTCTGACAGAGCATACACTGATAGGACTTTTCGTTGATCGTCGTCAAACGTTCAGAAGATGGGGTTGCAAAGACCGTCAAGTCCGGACTGCAGACAAGACTCTTCACTGACTTGATCGGCTCCAACTTCGAAGACGCAATCGCCATCGGTTTCTGTCCGACTTCTCGCTTCAGAATCGGCTCCTGATAATAACCCACCATTCTGGATGTCCAGCTGTTATCTGCAATTTGAAGAAAAAAGATATTTGTCAAACTCCCTGAATTCGAACTGAGCATGTCTAATAAGTACACGAGAGGAAGAGATATCGATCGTTTGTAAATATATGGCTAATCGATTCGGTGTGATAAATTCATGAAATGTTTATTTATTGTCCAATATAGAGATGAGAGGTATGCTGCCGAAAAGGTGACGCAAGAATATTGACTTAATAATTGGCTTAGGGGTTCATTTGCATCCCAGTTAAAAGGCATAACAGTACTTTTGTAAAAGATTAATAGAAATTAAGTTACTTTTTTTTAATTAATTTTTTTCTTTTAAATATCTTGATAAATATTGATCTGAGATAAAAATGTTGTGCATAAAAGTTGTAAGACACACTTTTTTCGTGTGCAAACTTTGTTCCTAAGATTATAATTTTCCAAGAAAAAATACAAAAGTAGTCCAGGGACAAATATTCTGAATAAATCGCAATAAATATATTCTTAAAGGAATCTGTATTATCAGCAGAGTAGTTACAATCGATCAGAATATGTGTCATTCCACAATCTATGGAAATAGAAATCAAAACAATCAAGTCAACTCTTCAAGTAACAGAAAATACTTAACGTCATTTTTGACAAAATGGAAAATAGTTTAAAAACTGTTTAAATTACATTTTTCTGCAAAAATATATAACATCGCTCCACTGCGAAACGAACCACAGAACTTCCGATTGACGATCGGGTGCTTTCCCAATTAAGCTATTAGAGATCGAAAGAAAAATCCTTTTTCAAAAATATACGCTACCTCAAGCCAGGTGTTACATTTATGATACGAGTAATTAAAAGGAATCTGTATTATCAGCAATGTATTAGTCCCAGTGGAGCGATGTTAGAAGATCCTTTTTTTCAGAAAAATATAATTTTTAAACATTCTTATGCGGGCAGCGCACAAAATTTATCTCAAGTATAGCGCATAATATTATGCGCTGGTCCACAAAAGAAAATATTTATTGCTATGTTAGCGCTAAAAACTTTACACAACTTTATAATAATGAAATTTAGATTTGATGTAATCCTGAAATATAAACGTATCAATAAAAATTGTTAACCTGAAAAGGCTCCAAGTCACGGAGCAAAAGCTTGTTTTAAATAAACTGAAAGATCGGTAAATCAAAAAACAAAATCTTAGTATATATTTACTGCACTGATCAACATCAAACCCTTAATAATTTTATTTTCAACATTTTTATCTCATATCAATATTTTTCAGAATTAAAAAAAAAATATTTTGTTTCTAAGAATCATTCTTAGTTACTAAATATCTTATTCACTGCGCTCGAAATCCTTTGGAAGCTTTTAACGACCCTATATCACGGATGAGTAAATGAGAAAAAAAATGTCTTTTAAGAACCGGACTTAGAAGAAGTTGCGAAAAGTTAATTCAGAAGAAAAAAAGTGAGTCAAGAGAGCTTCGATACTAGTAATCACATTAAAACTTGTTCTACTTTTTCAGAAAATAGGGTAAGAGCCGCCATTTTTGATAATTTAGTCAAATTATTGACATACCAAAACCGAAGTGAATTTACTAAATTTCTGATAAATAATTAATTACAGTAGAAAACTTGTTAGGGAGGTTCAAAAAAACAAACTTTTTTGGAATTACGGTGCATCTTATTTTGGTTCTAAGTCATATGATTAATATGTAAAATATATCAAATAATTTTTTTTTCATCTCTAAAATGAAACATATGATTGCGTACTTTTTAAGTAATCAATAACTTTCTAAATATTGATTGTGATCAAATTTGTCAGATTTACAAGAAGTATGCGATAGCATTGGTTAAGTATGATGAAAGAAATGTATTTCATTTTCCATATTGTTTGTCATACAAGACGAATAGAAGAGAGACCTTTATTTAAAATCACTTATCTCTCTTGTCTATTAATATGAGATATATTATCTATCAAAGCTTTAACAACATTTGGGGAGAACTATATATGTCTCAAAACTGTATATTAATTTTGTTGTATGATGTCTAACAACAATATTAAGGTGCACCTTAATTTTCAAAAATTGTACATTTTTCGAAACTACCCTAATATGTATTACATATAAAAAAGGTTTGAATTAAATTGCGGGAAAACAAACAATATAAATGTACTATCTAATAAATCAGAGAAGGGTGCCAACAATCGATATTTGTGAGGGGATGGGGGCATGTTACAAAGCCTTTAAAGAGTATAAACTGATAAATATTTGAGAATAAAATCGTACCATTTGGGAATCGCATTTCGATCCCGTGAGAAGTGAAAGTTTTCATTTCGTGTTCTTTAATTAGAATTGCAATAGGAATATTAATAATAAACGAGGGAGGGTGACATGAGGTAGATGTGGGGAAGGCACTGCGTCACACTACTTCTGTCCTAGTACACTACGAACTACTGAGTGAGATGCGCTCTGCGTTTCAGATGATTACACACCGTCCTGAATCGCTGCGCGTTGCAGCCAACATCCCCCCACCATCGAGGCCTTTTTTAACCCAAAACGCCCACTTTCCCAACGCCCCATGCGCATACGCAGGTCCAATGCCCTATGACTTCCATACTCATGACCCTTTCTAATATAACTTTCCCAAGTTAAGGTGAACCCACTTTAGGCTCTCCAAATACCCAGCCCTGCAGTGGGGCCGAGCATTAGTCGAATTTTTCGAGGAATAGGTCAATGACCCGATGACGCCTTTAATAGTGCGCGCGCTATCTAACGTTGATAAAGATTAGATACATTAGATAGATTAGAAAATGTTAACTGATAAGTGTATCAACATTTTTTCCATTTCGTTGAATAAGTTCTTACCAATCATGTTATAAAAAGACTTGAATGAGATTTGTAAACGAACCATTAAGTCCGTACAAAGAACTAACTTGGGTAGGTCAGAGATTAAATATCGAATAAAGTCTAACTCAGCAATTCTATATAAAGATGAACAAATACCTATCTTAACATTTATATATGCACACGAGTGGTCAGTTGAACTTAATTTCAACATCGCTTTCAACAGAAATTTCTTTGTTTTATTTGTCAAATAGTGACCTATCCATATCAGGTAATTCTTGATATGTCGTGATACTTTCAGCGAAATCAGACAGTTTTCTGAGGATATTTTCACAAAAGAATTACTCAAAGAGGGAAATAGGGAACACTAATTGCTTCCGATAATTAAAGCGCGATAACAACTATCAGACAATTAGTTTAGCTAAATAGTCGAAGCCTCGACATAACTGAAAAGAACAAATACGGTCGTGAAAGTCGCAACGTTATTTGCTGGCAGGGCTACACGCGCGTTGTTATTCGCGAGAGGCAGCCGATGTGGCGGAAACCTCAATCGACTGCCTCCACGTGTACTCTCCACATTTTTTTATAGCGATCACCGACCTCGTGCAACTCAACGCGCGGTAAGGACGTCGAGTTACATCACAGAGAGTAGTACTTCCAGCGCTCTTAGTTATGCGATTTGTACATAGTTTTTACAACTATCAGATCTTATCTTCTATTTATCATTTTTTTCAACTCCCAACTGTTATCTACCAAAAATATTATTGATCGTACCCACAGAAGGTCGTAACAAGGGACGTTGCAAACGAGGGGTATCTCTGCGCCGAGCTTATGCGCAACTTATCTCAAGACGCTAAATAATACGCCCTAATCAAAAAAAAAAAAAAAGTGACAACTTTGTTGTTTTTAGTTGATTTGAGGGGGTTCTTCAAAATTCACGGGTTGGGTGCAATAATGGCGTTCTTGCATTTTTGGAAGTCACTGATTTTTTGTTTTGTACATAACGGTAGTAAGTTGCGACCTGGCTAATTGACGTTTTGCATTTTTGGACAATATTTTGATGGATTAAAAATTTACTGTTCTAAATGTAAACGTCACTTTTTAAATATAAAACTAAATAAAGATATAAAAAATACCACACTGAATCGATTACGATATTTAATCCAAACATATTTTAATAGCCATTCCCGTTAGGATACGTTCAGCTTCCAGGTGAAAAATTAATAAATAAAGTTTTCATCTACATTTTATATGTAGATCATACATAAATCACATTAAAAAAATAGATGAAAATGAGATTATTTAAATTTAATATATTATTCAAAGCAAAAGCCCATACCATAAATTCTCTAATTGAAACAAAACATGCAATCTAATTACAACAAACACGATAAAAATCAATCAAATAAAAATCAACTTACCTATTGTTTACAAAATTGATGTAGGTGAAGAATGTAGGTCCAGATCTTGCACATAAAATTTCTCCGACAGCTGAATTCTTAGTGGTCCATTCTCGAAGGTTAGTAATTTTTTTTAAGTACAATTAAACTCTCCTTGTAAAGCACTGATCGCGAATAAGTCACATCGAGTTTCTCGTTAGCATGGTCGCGGTTGATATAATTCACTTGTAACATCGACGAGATTTAACATAGAAAAGCGACGAAAACCGAAGGACCCGCCTCGGGACGACCAATCATACTGTGCAATGTTTACCTCCTACTCGAACCGAGGAGGCACGAAATTGATCGAGTAGGGCCGAACGACAGTCGGCTCGGCGAGCAAAGTCAGGGGCGACGCGCGATCGCCCCTCCAACCTCTACCCTCACCATCGCCACGCGATGACGACCTACAATTTGGGGCGCCTAAATGTTCCTGGCAGCACGTGGAGGCCGTCGTCGTGGTTTCTGCTGCGACGCGCGTGCGATCGGACAAGGGCAAGGGAAGAGCGAGTGAGATTCGCAGATCCTCAACGAGGACAGGAGTATATGCATATATATATTATATGTATATGTATATATAGACGTTGAGCCAGAGTCTCTCAAACACTACCTCGCTCTCGATTTGCATATTTTTTGTTTTACTCGAAAAATTCATTAATTCAGCCTCCTTCGGCAACTCTTGCTTTCGACGATTCTCAGAAAAGGGAGAAACCTCACCCCCGAATTTCGAGTTGAAATAATTTCAGAGACACGTAGTTTCGGATTATAAATGAAATTAAAAGTATCTCTTCATTTCGAAATAGGATTGTATGAAAGTGAGGATTCCTTGCATGAACTGGACCAAATCGAAGCGTGCGAGCGCCAAGGAACCAATTCGTGCCGAGGGTGGCCGCAGGTCAGGGAAAACCCGAGGGAAATCTGGGGATTTTAAAGATTTGGGTATATTTTTTAGGAATGACTGGCGATAGGGCTCGTATTGCGGAATTTTCCGTAACTTTAGCCCTGAAGGAGCTGGAAAAGGGGGTAGTAATTACCGAAAATTCCTTAACAATAGACAATTCGTGTTTTTTTTAAAATTCTATTGATTTTTCAAGAGGTTTAAAAAGTTACAAGGGTTTTCAAGTGATTTGAGATATTTTAAGGTATTTTGAAAGATTCTAAAAATTTTGTAGCAGATTTAAATAATTTGAATGGATTTCAACGGATTTTAAAAAATAAGGGTATTTTTAATAACTCCATGAAATTTTCGAAAGACTTAAAAAGTTTCAATGGATTTTATAGAAATTGAAATATTTTATGGTATTTTAAAAGATGCACATTTTAAAATAGAATTAAACACAGCTTGAATGGATTTCAAAGAATTGTAAGAAATAAGGGTATTTTTTAAAAATCCATGGAATTTTCGAGAGCTTTGAAAAGTTTCAAGGGATTGCACAGGATTTGAAATATTTTAGGGTATTTCAAAAGATTTTAAGGAAAAAGCGTATTTTTTCAATTCAATTGAATTTTCTAGAGATTAAAAAAGTTGCAAGGCATTTCAAAGGATTTAAAATATTTTAGAGTATTTCAAAATATTCCATGAAATTTTTAGCAGATTTCAATAATTTCAAAAGATTTTAAAGAATAAGGGTATTTTTTTAATTCCGTGGAATTTTCGAGAGCTTTACCAAGTTTCAACGGATTGCACAGGAATTAAAATATTTTAGGGTATTTTAAAAGATTTTTAAGAAGAAGGTTTTTTTTAATTCCATGGAATTCTGCAGAGTTTCAAAAGGTTTCAAGAGATTTCAAAGAGTTTGAAATATTTTAGAATGTTTCAAAAGATTCCAAGAAATGTTTAGTACATTGAAATTATTTAAAAGAATTTTAAAAAATAAGGGTATTTTTTAAAATTCTATAAAATTTTCGAAAGCTTTAAAAAGTTCCAAGGGATGTTAAAGAATTTGAAATATTTTAAGGTATTTCAAAACATTTCAAGAATTTTTCAGTAAATTTCAATAATTTGAAAAGAATTTAATGAATAAACTTATTATTAAAAAATCCATGGAATTTTCAAAAGCTTTAAAAAGTTTCAAGGGATTTCAAAGTATTTGAAATATTTTAGAGTATTTCAAAATATTCCATGAAATTTTTAGCAAATTTCAATAATTTGAAAACATTTTAAAGAATAAGGGTATTTTCTTAATTCCGTGGAATTTTCGAGAGCTTTAAAAAGCTTCAATGGATTGCACAGGATTTGGAATATTTTAGGGTATTTTAAAAGATTTCAAAAGATTTTAAAGAAAAAGAGTATTTTTTAAATTCCATGAAATTTTGCAGTCTCAAAAAGTTTCAAGGGATTTTAAAGGATTTGAAATATTTTAGAATATTTTCAAAGATTCCAAAAAATTTTTAGTAGATTTCAATAATTTGAAAGGATTTGAAAGAATAAGAATTGAAAGAATTTTTTAAAAACTCTATAGAATTTTCGAAAGCTTTAAAAAGTTCCAATGGATTTTAAAGAATAAAGGTATTATTAAAAAATCCATGGAATTTTTAAAAGCTTTAAAAAGTTTCAAAGGATTTCAAAACATTTCAAAGGATCTTTTTAGAATATATCAATAACTTTGATGGATTTTAAATAATTTTAAATATTTAATGTCATTTTTTAGAATTCCATGGAATTTTCGAGAGCTTTAAAAAGTTTCAAGGTATTTCAGAGAATCTGAGATATTTGAGGTTTTTTCAAAAGATTAAAAGAAATTGTTCGTAGACTTTAATCATTTTGAAAAAACTTCAAATTATTTTAAAAGGTAAGAATACTTATTAATATCCATGGAATTTTCGAGAGCTTTAAAAAATTCCAAAGGATTCTTTTTGCTAGATTTCAATAATTTGAATGAATTTCAAGGACTTTAAATATTTTGTGGTATTTAAAAACGAAAACATGGAATTTTTGAAAGCTTTTAACAGTTTCAAAGGATTTCACAGGATTTTAAATATTTTAGGGTATTTCAAAAGATTCCAGGAAATGTTTAGTAGATTTCAATAAATTGAAAAGATTTTAAGGAATAAGGGTATTTTTCAAAATTTAATGTGATTTTCGATAGCTCTAATAAGTTTCAATGGATTTTAAAGGATTTGAGATATTTTAGGGTATTTTGAAAGATTCCAAAAAAATTTTAATAGTTTTAAATAGTTTGAATAGATGTCAAGGGAGTTCAAAGAATAAGGGTGTTTTTTTTAAATTCCACGAAATTTACGACAAGCTTAAACAGTTTCAGGGATTTCAGAGAATGATTTGAGATATTTTAGGGCATTTCAAAAGATTCCAATAAATTTTTAGTAGATTTCAATAACTTTAAAGGATTTTAAAGAATAAAAATATTTTCAAAATGCCATAGAATTTTCGAGAGCTTTAAAAAGATTTAAGGGATTTCAAAGGATTTGAAATATTTTAGGGTATTTCAAAAGATTCCAAAAAATTTTTAGTATATTTTAATGAATTAAAAGGATTTCAAGGGATTTTAAAGGATAAGGGTATTTCAAAAGATTTCAAGAAATTCTTAGTATATTTAAATATTTTGAAGATATTTCAGACAATTTTAAGGCATACGGGTTTTTTTTTTAATTTCGTGAAATTTTTGAGAGCTTTAAAAGGTTTCAAGGGAATTCAAAAGATTTCAATTGTTTTTTTTAGTAGATTTCATTCATTTGATTGGATTTAAAAGGAGTTTAAAGATTTTTGGATATTTTAAATAACTATAAAAAATTGTAGATTGATTTCAATCATTTGAAGAGAATAAAAGAAATTTATACTATTTTAAAAAATTCCAAAGAATTTCCAAGAGGTTGAAAAAGTTTCAAGGGATTTTACAGGATTTAAAATGTTTTAGGGTATTTTAAAAGATCCTAAGGTTTTTTTTAGTAGATTTCAATATTTTGAATGAATTTCGAAGGATTTTAAAGATTTTTAATTGTTTGCAATTCACTGAAAGTGTTTTTAAATTTCCTCTTGAGTTTTTATGAATTTTATAAAATTCTTCTCATTTTTCATAAGTTCCTCTAAATTCATTCAAATTTTATTCAAATCAATTTGTTTTTTTCTCAATTCGTTCAAATTCTTTTGAATTCTTTTAAATTCAAAAGAACGTTAATCCCGTTATTAGTGAACATTACTCACTTTTGATTTTACGGTCACAAGATTAGAATATTGGTCTTGAAATATTAATGGTCAGGAAAAAATGAAAAATTTGTCAGGGAAAAGTCAGAGAATTTTGAAAATGTTTTTCACGACCATTTTGGACTGCATGTCATTTTAAAGGTTTGCCCTTGCCCAGATAGAATATTTCGATGTTTTTCCAGACAGAAAATTCCAAACAACAGCCATGAATTAGTTATTTAGTTCTTTGTCGGTCAAGGTTTCCGGTGGATAATACATGAAATTCTAAATAGTGTTGAGCCGTCTAGGTTAAATTTAAATTACCTATTAACCATCAGGCTCACGTGCTTTCTTTTTCCCAATAACCAAAATAGATTGAACATAAACTGAAGGGTAGCATGCCATAAGGACGTAACTCACAAATGTTTTTAAAGGAGACACAACTAGCTTGAACAAATTACAGGTGAAAAGTGCTTCTGAAAAACAAATTTCTCCCTTCCTTGTTTCGAAACCTAAGAACATTTTTCATTTTTAAGGATTCAATTCAGAACTAATTAATTTCGAAAGTTCTTTCTAATTTATTTTTGAAAATTCGACATTTGAGAATGTTTTTGTCCCTTCTCTAAAATTGTGAAAATTTGGGTTGGCATTTTAGAATCTTCAATTAAAGTACGATTTTCCCCCGCAACCCCAAAATCGTAGATTTTGACTGATTAGGGCTGACAAATTTTATAGCGGAATGTAAATTATAATTTTTTTTATTATTAAAATTTGATTTTTGCATTACCGCCCAAAGTGGAAAAACCGTGCCCCTCGATCAATAAAACAAAGAAAAAACAAAACAAAAAAACTTAACCTCCGTTTTCTTGAACCCCGCAAACATTTTTCAGAACTTAATACAATTTTTTAGTCAAAATTTTTACCATTCAATTCAGCACTAATAATTAATTATTTTAAAAGGATTTGAAATATTTTAAGTTATTTGTAATAATTCTATAGAATTTTCAACAGCATTACAAAATTTCAAGGAATCATAAAGATTTTAAAGGATTATAAATATTTCAGAGTATTTTCAAAAATTGCTAAGGAATTTTCAAGAACTTTGAAAAGTTTCAAGGATTTCAAAAGATCTGAAATTTTTTGAAATATTTTCGGGTATTATCAAATATATGTTTTAATCATTTGAATGGATTTTAAAGGATGTTAAAGATGTTACGGTATTTTCAAATATTCTAAGAAATTTTTAGTGTAGTTTGATAATTTGAACGGATTTCAAAGGATTAAACAAAATTTAATGTTTTCTTAGATTCCATGGAATTTTCAAGAGCTTTTAAACCTTTCAAGGGATTTCTAAGAGTTTGAAATATTGTAGGGTATTTTAAAAAAATTTTAATTTTTGTATCAGACTTGAGGGAATTCAAAAAAATTGCAATAAATTTGTGCTACATTTCAATAATCTGAATGGATTTCAAAAGATTTAATAGAAATTAGGGTATTTTTACAATAAAATTCCATAGAATTTTCAACAGCATTAACAAGATTAAAGGAATTTCAAAATATTTGAGATATTTTAGGGCATTTTAAAAGATTCCAAACATTTTAAAGCCTATTTGAAGCATTTGAATGGATTTCAAAGTATGAGAAATATTTTGGGGTATAATAAAAGATTCCAAGAAATTTTGAGTAAGTTTCAAACAATTTGAAAGATTTTAGGGTACTTTGAAAGATCCAAAGAAATTTTTACTGCATTTTAATAATTTAAATGGATTTCAGAGGACTTTAAGGACTTTAAGGCATTTAATAAAATTCCAACAAGTTTTTATTAGCTTTGAATAATTTGAAGGATTTTGAAAGGTTTTTAGAGTACTTAAAAAAATTTCAAGAAACTTATAGTATATTTCAAACATTTCAATAGATTACAAAAGATTTTAAAGAATTTAGTGTATTTTTTGCAATAAAATTCCATGAAATTTTCAAGAGCATTAAAAAGATTCAAGGGATTTCCAAATATTTCAAAGTATTTGAGATATTTTAATGAAATTTAAATGATTGCAAAAATTTTTTAGTCGATTTTAATCATTTAAATGGATTTCCAATTTATCTGAAATATTTTGGGTTATTTTAAAAGACTCCAAGAAATTTTTATTAAATTTCAAAAGATTTGAGAGATTTGAGGGTATTTTGAAAGATTCCAAAAAATTTGTAGTGGATTTTAATAATATAAATGGACTTCAAAGCATTTTAAGGACTTTAAGGTATTTTTGAAAATTCTAACACATTTTTATTAGAATTTCATAATTACAATGAATTTCATAGAACTTTTTAAATTTTACGAAGTTTTAAAAAATTTTTAGTAGATTTCAAAGAATTTTAAAGAATTTTAAAGAATTTCGGGCATCTTAAAAGATTCCAATAAATCTTCAGTAGATTTCAATAATTTGAACAGATTTCAAATGATTTTCAGTATTTTAGGGTAGTTTATACAATTCCATGTAATATTCAAGAGCTTTAAAAGCTTCAAAGGGGGTTTAAAGTATTTGAAATATTTTAGGGTATTTTAAAAGATTACAAGAAGTTTTGAATCTAAAAAATTCAGGGTATTTTTGTTTAATTCCAGTTTGAATGGACTTGAAAGGATTTTCAGGAATAAGGGTATTTTAAAAAATTTCATGGTATTTTCGAGAGCTTTAAAAAGTGTCACGGGATTTCAGAGTATTGGAGATATTGTAGGGTATTTCAAAAGACCCTAAGACATTTTTAGGTGATTTCAAAGGATTTTGAAGAATAAGAGTTTTTTTTTAGTAATCACGTGGAATTTTCGAGAGCTTCGAAAAGTTTCAAGGGATTTTAAAACATTTCAAGAATTTTTTTCATAGATATCAATTATTTCAATGGATTTCAAATTATTAAAAATAATTTAGGCTATTTTTGAAAAATCTATCGATTTTTCGAGAGCTTTACAAAATTTTAAGGGACTTGAAATAATTTTCAGCGTATTTTAAAAGTTTCCAAGAAATTTTTAGTAGGTATTTTTAAAAATTCCATAGAATTGTCGAGAGCTCTAAAAAGTTTCAAAGGATATCAGATACTTTAGGGTATTTCGAAAGATTCAAAGAAATTTTTAGTCGATTTCAATAATTTGAATTGATTTCAGAGGATTTTAAAGAATTAATTTTTTTATTTCAAAGGATTTCATAGGGTTTTACACATTTTAGAGTATTTTTAAAGATTCCAAGAATTTTTGAGTAGATTTAAAGAATCTGAATGAATTTGAAGTGATTTTAAATACTTTCGGCTATTTTTGAAAATTCCACGGAACTTTGGAGAGCTTTAAACAGTCTCAAGGGATTTGAATTCATTTGAAGTATGTTAGGGTATTTTAAAAGATTTCAACAAATTAGTAGATTTAAATAATTTCAATGGATTTCAAAGGATTTTATGGAATAAGGGTATTTTTAATAATTCCATGGAGTTTTCGAGAGCTTTAAAAAGTTTCAATGGATTTTAAGGATTTGAAGTTTTTGGGGGTATTTTAAAAAAATCCAAGACATTTTTAGTAGATTTAAATAGTTTGAATGGATTTGAAAGGATTTTCAGGAACACGTGTATTTTTTTTCCTTGCAATTTTGGAGAGCTTTAAAAAGTTTCAAGTGATTCCAAAAGATTTGAAATATTTTAGGGCACTTTTAAAGATTCCAAGAAATGTTTAGTAGATTTAATTAGTTTCAGTGGACTCCAAAGGATTTTAAAAAATAAGGGTATTTTTAATAATTCCACGAAATTTTCGAGAGCCTCAACAAGTTTTAAGGGACTTTAGAGGATTCGAGATATCTCAGAGTATTTTAAAAGATTCCAAGAATTTTTAAGTGGATTTCAAAATTTTTAATGGATTTCAAAAGATTTTAAAGGATGAGAGTATTTTTTTTTCATGGATTTTTCGAGAGATTTGAAAAGTTTTAAAGAATTTAAAATAATTTTTAGCGTATTTTAAAAGATTCCAAGCAGTTTTTAGTAGATTTACATAGTTTGAATAAATTTCAAAGGATTTTGAGGAATAAGGGTATACTTAAAAATGCCATGGAATATTCGAGAGCTCTAAAAAGTTTCAAGGGTTTTCAGTTAATATTAAATATTTTAGGGTATTTTGAAAGATTCCAAGGAATTTTTAGTCGATTTAAATAAGTTAAATAGATTTCAAAGGATTTTAAAGAATAAGGGTATTTTTTAATAATTCCACGGAATTTTCGTGAGCTTAAAAAGTTTTAAGGGATTTTAGAGGATTCGAGATATCTCAGGGTATTTTAAAAGATTCCAAGAAATTTTTTGTCGATTTCAATAATTTGAATAGATTTCAAAGAGTTTTAAAGAATGAGATACTTTTTTAAATCCTATGGAGTCTGCTAGTCATACAAAGTTTTAAGGGATTTCAAAAGATTTCAAAGTTTTTTTGAGCAAATTTCAATAATTTGACTGAATCTCAAATTATTTTAAATATGAAAGCGTATTTTCGAAAATTCCATGGAATTTTCAAGCGCTTTGAAAAGTTTTAAGAGATTTCAAAAGATTTGAAATATTTTAAGATATTTTAAAAGATTCCAAAATATTTGTATTATTTTTCAGTAATTAGAATGGATTTTATATGATTTTAAATACGTTTTAAAGTATTTTAAATGATTCCAAGAAATTTTTAGTACATTTTAAAGATTTTTAATATTTTAGAGTAATTTAAAAGATTCAAAATAATTTTTAGTATATTTCAACAATTTGAATGAATTCCAAGCGATTTAAAAACGTTTAGAGTATTTAAAAAAATTTTATGGACTTTAAAGTGCTTTCTAAAGCCTCAAGGGATTTCAAAAGATATCACAGGATTTGAAACATTTTAGGGCATTCTAAAATATCTCAAGGAATTGTATAAGATTCCCAAACGATTTCAATGATTTTAAATAATTTTAAAAGCTCTCGAGGTATTTAAAGAAAGAGCCTATGCGTATAAAAGATCCTGCAAATGTCAACCATAAAATATCATTTTTTGGAAGTTGTGGAGGTGTAAAATTTTGCAATCAAACTTTTCATCGTCCAATTCAGCACTAACTAATCTCGAAAGCACTTGAGTTTTTTTTCAAATTAAAAACTAAAGTTTTTTGTCTTCTGTAAAATTCTGTAAAGTGGAATGTTGTCCTTCAATTGAAGTACGATTATCCTCGCAAACCCAAAAATAGAAAATTTTGATTTCAATAAAAATTGGTGTAGAAGAGAATAAATACAAGAACCGCAGAAAAACCAAAACACAATATCCACAGCATGAACAACCAGTTTGAGAAACTCTGGGGGCAGAGAAGAACGGGTGGAACAGAGGGAGAGCAAAGTGCGAAGTGGACGAGTAAAGGAGAGAGAAATAGGAGGAAAAAGCAGGATAGGCTGATAATGAAGAGAGAGAGAGAGAGAGAGAGAGAGAGGGAGAGAGGGAATGTTTTGCACTTCGCGCGTGCAACTCACAGACGGACAAAGCCAAATGAATGATCCACATAAAGCCGGCTGTGTTGGAGCCGCCGCGTCACATTGATAGCCGATTGCTGTGTGCGATGAACACGTGTGTATGCGTACGCATGCTGTAAGTCAGTGTACACTCATACGTCGCTTTCACCGCGCCTCGAAATCTGCCCCGTGCCTTTCTAGTTCTGACGGATCACTTGACGCTCCACTGATAAGAACACGTGCATCTGTTATATTGCACCCCCATGATAAAACTTTTACTATCTTGTCCAAAAATGTAGGGAGGGGGAATAACATTTTTCAGTGTATCGATTTTTATCTTCTGTGGAAAGGCAGGAAAGAAAAAAATTTCCATACCTTCGCCGACATAGCGTATGGAATTCTGTACTGTTTCCGACCTAGGGTATGGAATTCTGTACTCTTTCCGATCTAGGGGATGGAATTCTATACTCTCCCGGAACTGAGGCATGGAATTCTCTCTCTAAACTATGGAATTCCCCCTCTGATCTATAGGGTATGGAATTCCATACTATCTCTGAACTAAGGCATGGAATTCTACATTCTTTCTGATCTACGGTATGCAGTTCCATACTCTTTGAACCAATTTTGTAATTCCCTCTCTGATTTCGGGTATGGAATACTTTCTAATCTGAGGTATGGAATTCTATACTCTCTCTGAACTAAGGCACGAAATGCTCTCTCTGAATTAAGGCATGGAATGCCATACTATCTTTGAACTGAGGCATGGAATTCTGTACCATTTCCGACGCAAGGTATGGAATTCTATACTCTTTCGAAACTAACCCGTGCAGAAATTGCCAAATGTTTGCCTTATTTCCGATTTGGGCCAGATCGGGCACACAATTTTGTGGTTGTTAAATTTGGCCCCGTCTAGAGCCCGACTTAACAGCCAAACTTGAGAGTAGATGACGCTCCATTAATTTCGGGGACTAAAGTGGGTTGACTTCAAATCGCCCAAGTTTCAACGTAAAGTGTCAAGCGTCAAAAATATTTCCATTACTATTTGGAAAAGCGACAAAATAAGTGGAAGAAATGCCAAAAGTGAGCACAAGACGAATGCGTAGGTATAGTATACTTCAAAATATTCCTGAATTACGTGTTGAAGACTATAATAAGTAAATTTATTAAGAATGTTAAGATGAAACCTAACCTCGAAATGAGGTTATTTATTTATAAGAAAAGTAGCAAAAGTAATATTTCATTTGTTGAATGTGAAAACGAATTAGATCAACAATGGCGTTATAAACGTATTTAATTTCAAGTATTTTTAGGTGATTTGATACAATCGGAATGTAAATACAACCTTCTTATTTATATTCGCTTTTGTAAAATAACTTAATGAGCCAGTGCGATAATATAATCCACTTATTTCAAAATAACTTTTCACAATTAGGTTCAATATAGAAATTGAAAGCAACTTCAATTAAGAAATTAAAACCAAAAATCTATTGCAAAATACTTAAACGGTTTATCAAACACAAATGCTGGCTGTTATAATGCGTCGTTTGACTTTTTCCGTTTGCTCGAAAAAAAGTGTCTAACATACTCCAATTTTTTTCATACCGCGATCTGTTAGATAACCTGATATTTATATTCTCAAATTTCAGTTAAGGAGGTGATATATTCGATTTTAATATTATTTTATTTAAGAATCCCTTTTAATTAAGAATAAGAAAAATAAATTAATATGGGCCCGATCGGGGCCAGGTATGGTTATCTCTGGGCGCAGTGCTCGGGTCCCGATCGGGCATCGCGTTTCATTTCGAGTCTGGCCCCATCTAGATAGCCTGATTTGGGCCTAATTCTTCCAGATCTGGCCCCGATCAGACCCAAATTGGAATTTCTGCATGGGAAGGAATGGACTATCTCTAAACTAAAGAATGGAATTGTATACTCTTCCCGATTTATAGGGTATAGAATTCCAAATTCTCTATGAAATAAGATATAGAATTCCTTCTTCAAACTACTATTTAATCTCTTCGATCGAAGATATGGAAATCTGTACTAGTTCTGAATTAGGGAATGTAATTTCCATACCCTAATTCAGAAATGGTACAAATATCTCAAAAATCATTTGAAATCCCTTCAAACTCTTTCAAGCATTTTAAAATTCCATGGAATTTTTAAAAGTACTCTAAAATATTTAAAGTCCTTTCTTAAAATCTTCTAAACTACTTTAAAATGTATTTAAAATCATATACGAAAACTATTCAATTAATTGAAATCTAATAAAAGTATTTTGGAATCTTCTAAAATACCCTTAAATATTTCAAATTCCTTGAAACTTTTAAATGCTCTCGAGAATTCGACGGAAAATTTTAAAAATACTTTGAACTACAAAGAGTTACGTCAAAGTTCGCCTATTTTTTGGACCTCCCTAGCGACCAGGTGAAAAAATATAAAAATATGTTACAGGTATAAAATTACTTCTCATTGAAAACCAAATTGTGCATCGCTTTTCCTTTTTTTAATTTCAAAAAATTACCCCAATTTAGAGGTTGAAAAGATTCTAAAAAATAAAAAAAATAGGCATTACCACTAATTATAATATGATTTTTTATTAAATTTTTTCTATAGAATAAACCATAAAAAGTAAAATCATGTATTTCTTGATTGCTAATGGGCTGATGTGAAAAATGATTTTATAATTAATGGTATTTCCTATTTTTTTAATTTTTTGGGGTATCTCAACTCCGAAATAGCGGTAATTTTTTGAAATTAAAAAAAGGAAAAGCGATCCTCATTTTGGTTTTTAATGACGAGTAATTTGATACCTGTAAGATTTTTTTTTTCACCAGGTCACTAGCGAGGTCCAAAAAAGATGCAAAAAAACAGACTATTTTGGCGTCACTCTTTCTTAGGATTTTCAAAAATTCCATAAAATCTTATGAAATCTATTTATATTATTTAAATCTACTAAAAATTTCTTAGGATTTTTTTCAAGTTCCATAAAATATTTAAAATTCCATAAAATCCTATGAAATCCATTGAAATAATTAAAATCTACTAAAATTTCTTATGATTTTTTTAAATTCCATAAAATATTTAAAATCCTATGAAATCCATTCATCTTATTTAAATCTACTAACAATTTCTTCGGATTTTTTAAAAATTCCCTACCAACATATATTTAAAATCATGTGTAATCCATTCAGATTACTGAAAACTAATAAAAATATTTTGGAATTTTTAAAATACCCTAAAATATATCAAATATTTTGAAATTCCTTGAAACTTTGTAAATTCTAGAAAACTCAATGCAATTTGGAAAAATGCCCTTATTATTTAAAATCCTTTGAAATCTATTCAAATGATCGAAATCGACAAAAAATTTCTTGGAAATTTTTAGAATACATTAGAATATTTAAAAATCTTTGAAATCTACTAAAAGCATCTTAGGAATTTTTTTAATTCCATAAAATCTTTGAAATCTACTACAAATTTCTGAAGAATTTTAAAATTTTCATAGTCTTGGAAATCTACTACAATATTCTTCGGATTTTTAAAAATTCCGTAAAGTCTTTAAAATCCTATGAAATTTACAAAAAATATCTTGAAATCTTTTAAAATACTCTAACATATTTAAAACCATATAAAATCCATTTAGATTATTGAAATCTAATAAAAATATTTTGGAATCTTTTAAAATACTTTAAAATATTTAAAATCCTTTGAAATCCCGTGAGACTTTTTAAACCTTTGGACAATTCCATGGAATTTTTCTAAATACCCTAATTCTTTAAAATCTTTTCAGATTATTGAAATCTACTAAAAATTTCTTGGAATCTTTTAAAATACCCTAAAATGTTTAAAACCCTATAAAATCTTTTGAAAACCTTTGGGACTTTTTAAAGTACTTTAAAATTCCACGGAGTTTTTGAAAATACCCAAAAATCTTTTTAATCTTTTGAATTCATCAAAAAGTATTGAAATATATTAAAAACTTCTTGGAATCTTTTTAAATAATCTAAAATCTTCAAAATCCATTTAAATTATTGAAATCCAACACAAAAATTTTGGAATCTTTTAAAATACCCTAAAATACTTTAAATATTTTTGGATCCCTTAAAACTTTTTAAAGCTCTCGCAAACTCTATGGAATTAAAAAAATACCCTTATTCTTCCAAATCTTTTTTAAATATTAAAATTTACTTAAAATTTCTTTCAATCTTTTGAAATACCCTAAAATTCCATGGCAATTTTTTAAAATATCTTTATTCTTTAAAATCCTTTCAAATTATTGAAATATACTCAAAATTTCATGGAATCTTTTGAAATGCCCTAAAATATTTTAAATCCTTTGAATACTCTTGAAACTTTTTCAAGCTCTTGAATTATTGAAGTCTACAAAAACTCTCTCGGAATTTTTTGGAATACCCGAAAATATCTCAAATCTTGTGAAATCCTTTGCATATTTTCAAAGATCTCGAAAATTCCATGGATACTCTTATGCTTTAAAATCTTTCGAATTTAAATTATTAATAAAGTACCGTTACGTTTAAAATTCTTTGAAATCCATTCAATAATATTGAAACCTGCTAAAAATTTCTTGGAATTTTTTAAAATTCAATAGTCTTTAAAATCCTATTAAATCCATTCAAATGATTAAAATTGATTAAAATTTGTTTTAAATCTCTTAAAGTACCCAAAAATATTTCAGATCTTTTGAAATCTCTTGAAACTTTTAAAAGCTCTTGAAGATTCAATGGATTTATTTTAAAATACCATAATATCTTTTAAATCCTTTGAAATTTACTCAAAGTTTCTTGGAATCTTCTAAAATTCCCCAAAATAATTATAATTCTTTGAAATTCATTTCAATTAAAAAATATATGTCCTGAATTTTTTAGATGCTTTGAAATCCATTCACATATTTGAAATATTCAAAAAAATTGTAATCTTTTAAAATACCCTAAAATATGAGAAATAATGTTAGATCCCTTTAAAATTTTTAAAGCACTTGAAAATTACATGGAATTTTATAAACTACCGTAAGATATTGAAAATCCTTTGAAATCCATTCAAATGATTAAAATCCACTAAAAAATTTAAATTCAAATTTTTTAAATATATTACAAATTTCTTGGAATCTTTAAAAATATTCTTACATATTTAAAATCATTTGAAATGTATTCAAATTATTGAAATCTTTTGAAATCTCTTTAAACTTTTTAAAGCTCTGGAAAATTAGACGCAATTTGGAAAAATACTCTGATTATTTAAAATCCTTTGAAATCTATTCAAATTATTAAAGTCGACTAAAAATTTCTTGGAGTTTTTTTACATACCCCAAAATATATAAAATCCTCTGAAAGTCTTTAACACTTTTTAAAGCTCTTAAAAATTCCATGGAATTTTTAAAAATACCCTTATTCCCTCAAATTCTTTTGAAATCCATTCAAAATTTAAAAATACTATAAATTTCTTCAAATCTTTTAAAATGCTTCAAATCCTTTGAAATCCCTTTAAACTTTCTAAAGTTTATAAAACTTCCGTGAAATTCTTAAAGATTCCCAAAAATATTCAAAAAAATTTTTTAATTTATTAAAATTATTTAAATCTTTTTAAAAGTCCTTTAAAATCTTTTTAAAAGTCCTTTAAAATCTTTTTAAATACCTTGAGAATTTTCAAGCTCTCGAAAAATACATGGAAAATTAATAAAAGTACTTTTAATCTTTTAAAGTACCCTAAAATCTTTAAAACTCTTTGAAATGTACTAAAACTGTCTTTGAATCTTTTAAAACATTCTAAAATATTTAAAATTCTATAAATCTAACGTGTGGAATTCCCTAGCCTCTTCGATCTAGCGAATGAAATTATTCACCCTCTCCAATCTAAGATATGGAACTCTGCACCATTTCTGAATTAGGGTATGGATTTCCATACCCTACTTCAGAAATGGTACGGAACTAGAGTACGGGGTAATCCCTACCCTCCAGATATTCCGGCGCCACTGAATAGGAAATTTTCTTCGAATTATTTGAAAAAGTTGGCAATTATTTTTATTATTTTGATTAATTCAAAGTTTAAACAAATGAAATAATTTATTCTTTTAACCGTTTAGACATGCGACATTCAGAAAAGTTATTTGGTTAAACTTTGCATCATTTTTAGTTTCTTTTTTTTTATTTAAACTAACTTCAGTTCAGGGCCTCAAATATTGCGCAGTCCGACAAAACACACTTTTAAAGTGGTAAAATATTATTCTTTAGTAAATTATTGATCAAAAATTGTATTTCTTTATTGCAGGCTTCAAAGTTTTTTCCCAATTTTTCCTACTTTCTGTTTTCCACTTAAATGTTACTGAATTACTAGAACCCAACAAAGAAATCCAACTATTTTTTGTTGAATTAATTATTGTTCGGTGAATAGTCTACCATTACATTTTTGGTTAAAAATTTATTTATTCTAATGAAAATTAAATAATTTTATCAAAAAAATATATTCTTTTTAGTGAAATTGTTCTTGGTAAAAAATTCACCTTTTTGGATAGAAATTTTCGTTAGTTTGTTAAAAAGGCAACTGTTTCGTTAAAAGTTTAATTATTTTGATAAAAATTTGGCAATTTTATTAAAAATTCCTCCTTTTTTATCGAAAAATCATCTTTCTTCATTGAAAATTAAAATATTTGATTGAAAATTTATAATTTCGTGTTAAAAAGTTCAACAATTTGGTTGCAAGTTTGTTCCTCGTTAACTAAAAAATGTTTCTTTATTGAAAATTCAATTCTTTGGAAGAAATTTGACGTTTCTTAGATAAAATATAAAAATTCCATTTTTTGTAGAAATTTTACCTTTTTTAGGTGAAAATTCAATTATTTGGTTTAAAGTTAAACTAGTTTGTTAAAAATCAAATTTATTGCTTGAAGCTTCATAATTTCAGTTGAAAAATTTATCTCTGGTTAAAAATTTAACTATTTTATTTGAAATAAGTTTTTTTTGGGAATTCAACTGTTATTGGTCTAAAATAAAAATATTTTTCGGTTGAAGATTCATCTCTTCGGGTAAATATTTGACTGCTTTGTTGAAATTTAACTTTTTTAGCAGTTTTTTTTTGTTCAAAATTAATGTTTTTAGTTGAAAATAGTACTATTCCATTTTTTGTTAAACATTTATCTCTTTTAGTCGAAAATTCAACCATTTGGTTTAAAGTTGAACTACTTTGTTGAAAATTCAATCTTTTAGTTGAATATTTATCATTTTAGTTTAAAATGTATCTCTTTGGGTAAAAATGTAACTGTTTTATTGAAAGTAAGTTCTTTTTTGTTGAATTAATTTGTTGTTGGTCTCAAATCAAAATATTTTTTTGTTGAAGATTCATCTCTTCGGTTGAAAATTTAAAAATTTGGTAGAAATGTTGATTCTCTATTGCCTGAAAAATATTTCTTTGTTGAAAATTAAATTTTTTAGTAGACATTTTTTGGTGGAAAATTAATCTTTTTGATTAAAAATAAAACTATTCCATTTTTTTGTTAAGCATTTAACTCTTTTGGTAAAAAATTAAACTATTTGGTTTAAAGTTGAACTACTTTGTTAAACATTAATTTTTTTTTGGTTGAAGATTCATCTCTCTGGTTGAAAATTCAACTAGTTCGTACAATATATTTTTTTTGCGGTTGAAAATTAAACTATTCGGTTGAGAATTCATGTATTTTGTTAAAAATCTGACTTTTTGGTAGAATAATAATCTTCTTGATTTAGAATGCATCTTTTTATTTAAGATTTGAAGATTGGAGTCAAAAATTGAAACTTTGACTCCAATGCTATAGGGTAAAATAATAACAGATTTTAAAATTTGGGTTTTCTGGTTTTTGCTTCAATAAAGACCATTTTTCGCACAACGCCATTTTTTATTTAAAAAATTCGGGTTTTTCGAGCAAAGTTTTTTTCTCGAGAAGTCAACTTCCCACATCTAGATGAAGTTAAGGCGTCTTTAACTAATCTAAAAAAAAAAGTTTAAATTAGAACTCATGGAATCTGATAGCCAAAAACAAGAAAAGACGATTTACTTTCACTCTATTTTCTGCACTGATGGTACACCAACAGAACTGATGTCTTTCCAATAATAATTCAGCCTACTTTTTAAATATAGCTTTCAGACTGCAGAAAGATGTGTCAACATCTTCATTTGAATAAAGCCTTTACACAATATTTACACACTTTAAAATTTCAATTTTGCCCTAAGTAGTAAATGCCGCTTATTCGCTAAAAAAATATTAAAAACTAAGTTCAGAAAAAAAACTAATCGGTTTTCAGAAAAGGTCACACACGCTTAGGGCAATTCCGAATAAAAAATATCTCTTCACAGATGATAAAACATAAAAAAAAATTAATATAGAAGTGACAATGGTGACCTTCACATCTTCTAGTAGAAAAACATCGTATTAGCCAGACAAGCACTTCTTCCGCTCCAAGCAACAAACATAATATAAGTAGAAACGACCTTGCTGGTGTGGTTTGTGAAAATGTCAGATTCCTAGATTCTAGGAATATTCTCATCAGTGTTACTTTTTTTGAGTAAATAGTTACAATTTTGTTACTTAGCGAAAAAAAGTAACTAGTTACAGTTACTAGATGAAGTAACTTCAAGTTACCCGAAAAGTTACTTTTTCACTTCCTCAATTTCATCATTTAAAAATCATAGTAACTAAGATGATAATTTATAAAAAATTAATTCAAAACGAAATAGGCATTAGTTAAAGTAGCATTTTTCTGCCAAATTTTTTAACCAAAAATATTTCAATCCAAAAGGACTAGTTTTCAACAAAAAAGTTACTTTTCAACCAAATTTGGACTTTCTACCAAAATAATTAAACTTTTAACAAAATACATTAATTTTCTTTCTTTCATAAATTAACTTTCCACAAAAAAGTCAATTTTCCACTAAATAGTTAAACCTTCTACCATTTTCAAACAATTTTAGGTTGGTTTAAAAAATGTACTTTCAATAAACAAAAAGATGAATTGTCAACAAAAAATTAAATTTCAGATAAAACAGGTAATTTTAAACCAAATAGTTGAATTTTCTAGGCAAATATTTGACCCCCCCCCCCCCTATCCAAGCAAATTTTAAATAAAATACTAAAAATGTCAACCAAAGAGATGATTTTTCAACTAAAATTATGAATCTTTAACCAAATAAAACAAAAAAGGCCTTTCCACTAAACAATTCAATTTTCAACCACAGACATAAGCCTTCAATCAACAAAATTTCTTTAACAGTGTACGTTAACTTTCACCGAAGTAGTTCAATTTTCAATTAAAAAAAAAAAAGATTAATTTTTAGAAAAATAGTTAGACTTTCAATCAAAGAAAATAAATTATAAACTCTAGCGAAGAAAAATAATTTTCAACCAAAAAATGGCATTTGCATCAAAAAATTTAATTTCTGCTAAAACAGATGAGTTTTTAAATCAAAAGGATATATTTGAAAAAAATAGTTCAATTTTCTGTTAAGAAGATTTAAGTTGTCTTTCCACGGTCAAAATATTTATTTTTGATAAAAAAATAAGTTTCTACGATGAAGATTGATTTTTAAATTAAAAAATACGAAGTTTTTCAAATAAAAAGGATACATTTTTAACAAAACAGTTGCATTCTATATTGCATTTTTATCATAGAAAGATCAAATTTGTACTAAAACAGAGGAATTTTTACTAAAAAGCACACAAAAAATACCAAAATATAAATTTTTAACAAAAATTTCATATTTTCATTTTCATTTTCATTTTCTTCATTTCATAGTGAAATTTTTAACAAAAGAGTTGCATTTTTATCTAAGAAAGATAAAATTTCTCATAAAACAGAAGAATTTTCAATTAAAAAGAAATAGTGGAATTTTCATCCAGAAAGGATTTCAGTTCTTACTTCCACACTTGAATATTAAATTTAATAAGAAAAATAATTTTTCTACGAAATAGTTAAATTTTCAACAAAACTGCAGAATTTTCAACTAAAAAGTATGAAATTGCAATAAAACTGTTGAATTTTCAAACAAAAAGATGCATTTTTATCTAAGGAAGATGTAATTTCCGCTAAAGCAGGTTAATTTTAAAATCAAAAAGACAAAACATAAAAAAAGTTGACTTTTCAAACAAATAGTTGCATTTTTATTTAAAAAGATAAAATTTCTTCTGAAACAGATGAATTAAAAAAAAAAAGCTTCAAAAAATAATTAAATTTTCATACAAAGAAGATTCCAGTCCACTTTTCAACACCAAAATAAGAATTGTAAGCAATAAAATAATCTCCTGCAAAATAGTTGAATTTTTAAACAAAAAGTATAACTTTTTAATAAGCTTTTTAAATTTTCAACCAAACGGTTGTATTTTTCTCAAACAAAAATGAAAATTCTACTAAAACAGGTGAATTTTTAAATTAAAAAGACATATTTCAAAAAAAGAGTGGAATTTTCATCAAAAATATTAAATTATCTAGGAAATAATTGGATTTTTAATAAGACAGTTGCATTTTTCTATCCAAGAAAAATGCAATATTTGTACTAAAGAATATAAACTTTTAAATCAAAATGACCCATTTTCAGAAAAAATAGTTTTCATTCAAAATATGAGTTTTAGCAGCTGAATACGAAGTTTAAACGAAAGGTTAATGTTCTCCGAAAAGAGTTGAATTTTTAAACACAAAAAAAAACGAATTTTTAACAAAGCAGTTAAATTTGCAACCAAGTAATAAAATGTATATATAAAAAGATAATCTTCAGGAGAAAGTTTTTGCGAATTTGCAAAAATTACCTACATTAGTGAAGGACGCCCTCCCCCCTTCGTAACAAATCGCAACAAAATGTCTCGACCCCACCCCCCGAGCTTTACGTAACTTAAGTACGGTCCGTAAGACAGTACACGTGTTATTCAATGACAACGAAAATGAATGATTTTTCTTTTATTTCTGCTCTTATTTAATGATTATCCATTAGGGTGGTAAAAATTCATTGGAAATTGTTTTTCAGCAATTTATTTGAATCTACAAAAAAAATTAATCACCTTTTTTGTTTTGATAAAAAATGAAATTTATCACGTATTTCCCATAAGAAAAAAACAATAATACATGATTAATAACAATAAAAGTAATTGGTTTAAACAATAATTTTGCTAACTTTAATTATTTAACTCCACTTTGACGGAAAATTGGACAAAAAATGCATTAATATAGGAGAAGATAGTTATAAACAATAATAATGTTTCTAAAATTTTTTTTAGTTAAATTTCATTAATCATCTTCTCGCTCTGACTGAAAGGTTGACAAAAAGTGGAAAATTTCAGAAAAAAAACTCAACTATCTAGCATTAATATAGGAAAAGATAGCTATAAACAATAATGTTATGTTTAAAATTTGTGTTGTTAACTTGGATTAATAAATACCTCACTCTGATTGTAAAGTAGACAAAAAGTAAACAAATTTTTAAAAAATACCTTTCTAGCATTATTCAAGAACAATTTAAGAGAATATTGTTATGAATAATCATAAATGGTTTAAGCAATTATTTTTGTTAAATTTAATTGCTTACTGCTTCGCTATAACTGAAAAATGGACAAAAAGATTAATATTTGAGATAAAAAAAAAACCGCAATTTTTTGGCATTATTCAAAGATAATATTAAAAATAATAAAAAATTATTTAAACAAATATGTTTTTTAACGTGAGTTAATTATTGCCTGCCTTTAATTGAAAAGTGGACAAAAAGTGGAGAGATAAATCTGCAACTTTCTAGGATTATTCTAAGAAAATATCATTATAAATTATTATAAATTGTTTAAACAATTACATATGTTAAATTTAATTGACTATTGCTTCGCTCTAATTGAATAGTTAAAAATAAGTTTAAAAATTCGGAAAAAACCGCGATTTTCTAACTCTATTCTAAAAAAAATATGAAAGACAATAACAGATTATTGAAATCGCCAAAATCTCGCAAAACCTAATTTTTTGATGGGGTAGTTTTGGGACCCTATAAAACAGACTTATGGGGGTGATATTTAAAAAATAATATTTTATTCGTATTCTATGGCTATTTTTTAAAAGAAATGTTAAATTTCCACTCGATTCAGCTAATATTGACGATTCTGAATTAAATTTACAAAAACGCATTTTTTATGGGAAATACGTGTTAAATTTCATGGGGCTTCGTTGAAAATTTCACTATTTCGCTGAAAATTTTTGTTGTTGTTTAAATTAATTCTTTTTTACTGAAAATTTTAATTTTCCATTTTTGATTAAGAAAATGATGTAATTTGTTGATAAATAGTCTTTTTGGTTTTGAAATTAATCTCTTTTTCTAGAAATTTTATTATTTTCGTTGAAATATCAATTATTACTTTCTTTTAGAGAACCGTATGATTAAAATTTTAACTATTTTCTTGATAATTCGACTCTTAGGTTGAAACTTTAGGTATGTTGTTAAAAATTCTTCTTTTTGTTCTCGAAATATTAACTATTAAAATTTTCGCTGAGGATTGATCATTTTGTTAAAAATTTAACAAAACGAATCTTGAACAGAATACATGAATTTTCAACCAAGAAAATTAATTTTCTATAAAAAGGCGAATCTTCCACAGAATACATTAATTTTCAACCCAATAGTAAAAGTTTCTACTAAAAAATAGATAAATTCTAAGTAAAAAATTAATTTAAAAAAAAAAACGAGTTTTTAACAAAATAGTTCAGTTTTAAACCGAAGAGATTAAATTCAATCTAAAATGATGAGTCTTCAACCAAAAAATTAATTTTTAACAAAATAGTTGAATCCTCGAGTAAACTAGATTAATTTTTTTTTAAACAAACAGTTGCATTTTCATCCAAAGACGATGAAATTTTTACAAGAGATAAATTTTTAACAAAAAACTTAATTTTGGTCCAAAAAGCTCAATTTGAAACTAAAGAGTTGATTTTTCAAACAAAAAGGGTCAGCTTTCTACCGAAAGAGATCAATTTTCGTCAAAATCTTTGAGTTTTGAAGCTAAAAAGTCGAATATTTTCGAAAACATTGGACTTTTAAACCCGAAAATATGAATTTTCAAACAAAAATGCAATTTTTATCCAAGAGAGTTTTTAACTAAAGAGTTTTTATTTATATTTATTATATTAATTATTTATTATTATTATTTTATTATTTTATTTTATTATTATAT
>NC_046665.1:112042209-112047591 GCF_010883055.1 Belonocnema kinseyi | reverse complement strand
AATTTTTTTAACTAAAGAGATTTGAACTAAATAGTTGAATATTCAATTGAGTGGTCAAAATTTTGAACAAAAAATATTAAACTGGAAACAAAAAAGTTTATTTTCAACCAAGAAATATGACTTTTCTTAATTGAATGGTGGAAAAAATGGAAAATTTGTGAAAAAACCGCCACTATCTAGCATTAATATAGGGAAAGATAGTTATAAACCATAATAACTTGTTTAAAGATTTTTTTTGTTAACTTGTAACAATAAATACCTCACTCTGATTGAAAAGTGGACAAAAGTGGAAAATTTTATTTAAAAAACTGTCAGGCTAGCATTATTCACGAACAATTTAAAAGAATATTGATATAAATAATAAAAAATGGCTTGAGCAATTATTGCTTTTAAATTGAATTCTTTACTGCTTCGCTCTAATTGAAAAATTGACAAAAAGTTTAATATTTCAGATAAAAAAAAAACCCGCAATTTTCGAGCATTATTCAAAAATAATATTTCAAATAATAATAATAAATTAATTAAACAATTATGTTTGTTAACGAGAGTTAATTATTTCTTCACTCTAACTGAAAAGTTTGAAAATAAGATTAAAAATTCGGAAAAAACCGCGATTTCCTAATTCTATTTTAAGAAAAAATTACTAAAAACAATAACAAATTATTGAAAAAAATTATGGAAATATCTAATCATCAGTAGAAAGTATAGTATTTTATCCATTTGAAACAATTTGTTTTTTTTTTAAATCGAAATTAATTATAATTAGCGTCAAAAACTCGCAAAACCCAATTTTTCACTTATGGGGTATTTTTCGGATTCTATAAAACAGACTTATGAGGGTGATATTTAAAAAGTAACATTTTATTCGTATACTATGGCTATTTTTTAAAAGAAATATTAAATTTCAACTCGATTCACCTAATATTAGCGATTCTGAATTAAATTGACAAAAATATTTTTTTTTCTTATGGGAAATTCGTGTTAAACTTTATGGGACCTCTAAATATAATTTTTATCAAAACAACACAAAAAAAGGATTTTTTATGTGGATTCGAACAATTTTCGGGGTGACTTACATGAAAATTCAAGAAAAAAAAATCATTTTTAGCACCCTACTGTCCACTTTAGGTTCCATTGTCTTCCCGAACTCTGATTCTCGTAGTACCTGCGCAACATCAGATCTGAAAATCATCTTTCGATAATCGAATTTTTTTGATAATTCCCAACATCCTCCATAATTCATCGTTAGCTAATTATCCCGGTGTTTTGTAAAGTGGTATCTGACAGGCTAATAATTTCATCAGAAGTTCGCTGACCTTGTTAAAAAGCAAGATGCGCGTGGCATTTAGTTTGCGAGAATTTGCAATGTGTTTGAAAAAATGGTGTATCCGCGCTCGGTGATCGGGTGATGTGCCAGCCAAAGGGAAGGAAGGCTTGGGGAAGGCTACGAATTTTCGTGAGCGAACCGAACCGAACGTGTGTCGCAGAGCAATGACCCAGTGCCTGCACGTGTTAAGGCCAGAAACCCCGACTGCAACCTCCACATCCAATCCACTACAACCTTAAGTGAGAGAACCTCGGAGAGAACCGAGGTGATGTAAATTGTTAAATTCACCAGAATGTTTCTTCAAATTTCCCCGATTATCACATAGCCCAAACTAAATGAATATTTCCAATTATATTCATTCGACTTAATTTCAGATTTTACTTGAATTAGGAAAGCAACTAAATTTAGGTATACAAACTATCAAATCAATTTATTTCAAGCAGATGTTCAGCTGTTGTCCGGGGAGAATATCAATCGATGGTGGTGATTAACTCGAGGATTAAATAATCAAAACAGTGTTGATTACTGGTCAATTCTGTGCTTTAATAGAGGAAACTGTTAGATCTCACAGCCTCAGTATGAAACCGTCTATGAACTACGTTACGAAATTTTTGGGAGGGGGGAGGGGGCTAGAAACTACGGTTGGTAAAAAAAGGAGGGGGCAATGGAAGCAACGTTACGAACTTGATAATATTTAGCACGTCTCCTCATTATAAATTCCAAAGAATTCTTGAAACTGACCTTTTTTCTCGTTTTTTCTGCTTAAGGGCATGTGATACTTAGAAAATTGTCGACTTTACCAGTTTTAGGTTCCGACGGCTTTTTTTCTTTAATAATCAATATTTTGCCTTAAAAATTTGGGGCATGATAGCGACCATGCTAACGGACGTCCTCACATACTTTTTTTTGGTTTAATTCAAAAAAGTTTTAATTTAGCAAAATCTGATTAATTTGCATAGCGCTTAGGAATTAGTATCGATTTTACCAGTTTAAGGTTCCGACGGCTTTTTTTCTAGAATAATCAATATTTTGTCTTAAAAATTTGGGAAATGATAGCGAACATGCTAACGAACGTCCCCGCCCACTTTATCTGTGATTTTTTTCAAAAAAATTTTTGATAATGCTAACAACGTGTGTACATTTGGAGGTTATGTATGTTACAATTTTCCTGTGCGTTACTTCCAAACTACACAATATTTTTGGCCGAAAACTTTGAACTTGCAAATAAACATAGTAACTAATCTCCCGGAACTAACCCTTTTTGCAGCCAATCAAAAAAGTTTATTTCACAAATAATTTCCAGATTATCGGAATGGCAGAGATGAAAAACGACGTAACCTCAAAATAATATATATGCATAAAATTTGTATTTAGCATAATAAATTTTTTTTGTTATTATCCCTCAAAAAAGAGTCCGGGGACGTCCGTTATGATATTTTATAGCATCTCCGAATTCAGTTTTTAAAAATTTTCATTTTTGTGGAAAAAAAGCCGGGGAAACTGTAAGTATCACATGCCCTTAAGGCCATGTGACGAGTGGGTCACGTGACCAGATTCCTACCTTACCGACACCTTTTCTGTTTCCCAACTTATTTTCAAACTAAACGCCACATCGAGTTGAAAATTTGAGAAACAAAATAAGAAGCACTAATAAACATGAGCCTGGTCATAAATTTTTATGGTTATGAAAAAAGCAAAAAAAAATTGTTTACAAAAAAAACTTTTTTCATAATTCTAAACATTTAGGACCAGACACATGTTTATTAGTGCTTCTTATTTAGTTTCTCAAATTTTCAACTCGATGTGGCGTTTCGTTTGAAAATAAGTTGGGAAACAGAAAAGGTGTCGGTAACTTAGGAATCTGGTCACGTGACCATCTCGTCACATGGCCTTAAGGGCATGTGATACTTACAGTTTCCCCGGCTTTTTTCCACAAATATGACAAGTCTTAAAAACTGAATTCGGAGATGCTATAAAATATCATAACTGACGTCCCCAGACTCTTTTTTGAGGGATAATAACAAAAAAATGTATTGTGCTAAATAAAAATTGTATGCATATGCATTATTTTGAGGTTACGTCGTTTTTCATCTCTGCCATTCCGATAATCTGGAAATTATTTGTGAAATAAACTTTTTTGATTGGCTGCAAAAAGGGTTAGTTCCGGGAGATTAGTTACTATGTTTATTTGCAAGTCCAAAGTTTCCGGCCAAAAATATTGTGTAGTTTGGAAGTAACGCACATGAGAATTGTAACATACATAACCTCCAAATAGTCAAATTTCCAACCGAAAAGATGAATTTTCCAGCAAGAAGAAAAAAAATCGTTGACTTTTGAATCCAAAAATATGACTTGTCAACAACAAAAAATAACTTTTGTACCAAAAAGTTAAATTTTCATAAAAATAGTTTAATTTTTAACACCACAGTTAATTTTCAACGAAGCGTGAAAAAATCAATTTTTCAGTTCAAACAATTAATTTTTAAGAACAAAAATGAAATTTCTAGGAAATAGTTAAGTTTCTGACCAAACAGAATGACGTTTAATAAAAATTGTTACATTTTCAACTAAAAAAGATGAATTCTCGACAAAAACAGACAAATTTTTACAAAATACATGAACGGTCAAGTAGAAAAGATCAATTTTGAATAAAAAATATTAATTTTCAACCAAAAATGGAAAAGCTAAATTTTTGGTTACTAAAAATTAATTATCAAAGGAAAAAAAAAGAATTTTCAATAAGAGATGAATTTTGATCTAAAATTATATATTTTCAACTACTAAAGTTATGAATCTATCAAAAATTAATTTCCAACAAAAGAGTTCAATCCAAAAGATGATTTTTTTAACCATAAATATTTTCTAAAAAAAGAATATTTTAATTTTCAACCAAGTAGATCAATCTGCAATCGAAAAATTAATTTTAACAGAGTAGTTCAACTTTCATCCTAGTTGTTGAATTTTTAACCAAAAAAGATGACTCTTCAAAAAAATACTTTCAGCTTCAATAAAATAATAAAAACTGTAACCAAACACTAGAATTTTAAGTAAAACGAGATGAATTTTAAACCAAAAAAATAACAGTAGACCTGTCAACCAAAGTAGTTCTTTTTCTTGTTGGGTTTTATCACTTTAGTTCGCAAGTGGGGGGAGTAAGGGGAGGGGGGGAGTACTTTTCTTAAACACAGAGAATTTTTTTTTAATTTAGCATCAGGAAGCGTACTAAATGTTATCTATTTTCGTAACGTTACTTCAACCCCCCCCCTCCGGACAATAACCGTAGTTTTTAGCGTGACCCCGCCCCCTCAAATGAGCATCGTAGTTTACGAACGGCTCCTGATACTTTTCTACCAAAAATTTAAATTTTCATAAGAATAGTTTAATTTTTAATGCAAAAGTTAATTTTCCACCATTCATGAAAACATTAATTTTTCAGTTAATGAAATTTATTTTCAATACAAAATTTTTTTCTTTAAAATCGTCAATTTTTCAAATAAAAAAATAAGAATTTTCAATTAAGAAATATTAATTTTCAACAAACTATGAAAATGTTCATTTTTTAGTTCAAACAATTAATTTTTAATAACAAAAATGAAGTTTCTAGAAAATAGTTAGATTTCTAACCAAATAGAATGACGTTTAATCAAAATTGTTAGTTAAGAAAAGTTAATTATCAATGAAAAAAAAAACGAATTTTAAACAAAAGAGATGAATTTTGATCTAAAATAATATATGTTAAACTAAAGTGATGAATCTATAAAAAAAATTAATTTCCAAAAAAAGTTCAATCCAAAAGATGATTAATTTTTTAACGAGGAATCAGAGGAAGCAGTTAAATTTTCAACAAAAAAATGACTTTTCAAAAAAATATTTGCATTTTCAACAAAAGAATAAAAATTGTAACCTAACACTAGAAACTTTAATAAAACGAGATGAATTCGAAAACAAAAATATAACAGTAGTCTTGCGAAACAAAATTAGTGGATTTTTCTTGTTGGGTTCTATCACTTTAGTTCGCGTTTAGGCGGGATTGGTGAGGGGGAGGGGGGGGGGGG
>NC_046665.1:112027481-112042016 GCF_010883055.1 Belonocnema kinseyi | reverse complement strand
CCCCCCCCCCAACCCTGGGCAAAAACCGTAGTTTTTAGCGTGACCACCTCCCCCTAAAATTGGCAACGTATATTAAGGATGGCCCCTGATAGTATAAAAATTTATTATCTTTTTTATTCCATTCTTATTTACTGATTTTTATGTATTTTTGTGACTTTAATGAGTATTTTAATTTTGTTCGATCAGCCAGATTTTCCGTGACTCAGCGGCCCAAGTCCGTCTGATAGTTTGTTTCTTCAATAATTGAGACGCACAACGTGTGTATTTCCAGAAACTGATAAAATACAATTGAACAACATAAATTATGTCATGTTTTTTCTTCTGCTGGATGACTATTGAAAATAAGTGTAATTAAGAGAAAGATCTTGATCTTGATGTTATAAGACTGGAATTACTTTTTAATTAACAGATTTCTTTTTCACTTTTTTTACTATACATTTTTATAGTCAATTTTATACTGTGATTTTAGCTGAAGTGCGCAGCTCGGCTCTCACCTGCGGAGATCCCTGAACATCCGTGGACAAATTCATTTTCAGGAGACAATTATTTTCCGATTTCACCTTTTTTCTTTTAAATGAAAGTTAATAAAATTTCGCATCGAATTGTAATGGCCGATTTTTAGATTTTCGTTTATTTAATAACAAAGATAAAAATTTTGACTTTTGAAGTACACCGGTTTAAAAAAAAATTCTTTGATTCAATCAAAAACACCTATAAGGCTGAAAGCAACTATCCAAAAAAGATGGCCAAAAGCAATGCAAATATTACAAAAGGTTTTGAATTTGTTATAAACAAATAAGCGAATGAAAATGGTTTCGTGGGGATTGGCGGCGATTCGTCACTTGATTCGCACTAAATTTGAACAATATATGGACAAAAAGAGTTTTTTAGTAGAATTAATAAAATTTAATCGATAATTTGTTATTTTAAAAGCAATTTTTATAAACAAATATCCATATGAGGTATTTTTGATGAAATAAATAAATGTTTTTTCTATGGAATCGATCATTTAGTACCTGGAAATAAAACCTAAGTACCATATTTGGTCACCAAATAAAAGTTAATAATTGTTTAAACTACCTTAATTAACAAATGCACTATTTGGCTATTTTTGAAGACACATACTTAATTTTTTCGATGCAATTAATTGTAAATAACTAACTTCCAAATTTTTAAGAACTTTTTTATGACAGTAAACAATTTATTATTGTAAAAACAATTGTTTAAACAAATTTTTATCATTTTATGATTTTAGAAATAAAATACTGCTTTTTTCAAGGAATTTACAGTCAGTTATTTAGCAATGATTTTTTGTGATTAATCGATAACATTTGATAATTGTTTAATCAAACTTAATTAACAAATGCATTATTTGGCTATTTTTCAGCATTTAAACTTGTTTTTTTTGTGTTATCAACTGTTAATAACACATTTTTAATTTTTTTAGTTTTATACAGTAACATTAGTTAAAGATATTTGCATATTATATAATAATCAAAAAAAAATTATGAACAAATTATTTGTTGAAAGAATGTTTTTTACGATTTTCCATCATTTTACGCACTTTTAAGTTATATTGGAAGAAATTTGGTTAAAAACAATAGAATAATAAAGAAATTTCTTCTTGAGATTATTATTGTTAATATTATAAACAAATTTAATAAAAGAATGCATTATTCAACCATTTTTCGATAGAAAAATTCGTTTTTTTTTTCAATGTCATTTTTTTAAATTAGGAACTTTATGATAATTTGAGAAAAATTCGTAATTTAATAATTAATCTTATGATTTTTTTTTAATTTAATAAACAAACGCATTATTCGGGCATTTGTCGGCAGAAAAATTCGATTTTTTCAATGCCAGTCCTTTCAGTTGGGAACTTCATGATAATTTCAGCAAAATACGTAACTAGTTGATAAATTTTATGATTTCTTTAAACAATTTTAATAAACAAATGCATCATTGGAGCATCTGTCGACGACATTTTTTTCAATCTCATACTTTTCAGTTTAAGGTTCTCATTACCTTCATTCTTTTAATAATGCAGCAGCTTCAGGATAATGCATTTATTTATTACATTTTTTTAAATATATAATCTATTAACTAATTATGAATTTTGCTGAAATTATCATGAATTTTCCAATTAAAAAGATTGACATCGAAAAAAAAAGAATTTTTCCGTCGAACGATGATTTTGTAGAAAAATAAACCTTTTTTTAGTGGAACTTTTTTATTGAAAAAATCATATTTTTGGTTGAAAATTCAACTATTAGGTTAAAAATTAAATTAATCTTTTTGGTTGCAAATTTAACTATTTGATTAGAAAGTCAGGCTTTTTGGTTGAAACTTTAACTACTTTTTTCAAAGTTAAACTACTTTGTTAAATATCCTTTTTTTAATTTCAGCTCGTAGAAAAATTAACTTTTTTGTAAAAATTCGTTTTTTAGGTTAAAACATGTATTCTTCGTATCTGAAAATGTAACTATTTTTTTCTTGTTATAAATTTATTATTTATACGTTGAAAATTCAACTATTATTTGATGGGAAATTAATTCATTTTGTTAAAAATTTTTTAAATTAATTTTGTTTGTTAAAAATGCATCTTTTTGATAGAGGATTCAACAATTTGTTTAAGAATGCATTTTTTTATTGAGTTTAACTGTTTAAAAATTAGTTTTTTTCTTTTTTGGTAGAAAATTCATCTTTTTTTTTTTTAGAAAAGTCATCTTTCTTGGTTGAAAATTAATTTTTTTGTTTGTTAAAAAGACAACTGTCTTATGAAAATTGCGTGTTTTTAGCTTCAAAATTCAGGTTAGAAATTCATTTATTTTGAAAAAGTTATCCTTTTTTGCAGAATATTAACTTTTTATTTGAAAAGTCAACTTTTTTTATTAAAAATTCATTCATCTAAAAAATTCGTCTTTTTGGATGAAAATTTCAAATTTTTGGATGAGCTTGATTTTCTTTTAATATTCGACCATTTGGTTTAAAATGTTTTTGTATTCTTTCTTTGCTGAAAATTCGACTTTTTTCGAACAAATGTTTCTTTTTGGTTTGACAATTCAAATGTTTTTTTACAATTTTTTGTTTTGTTTAATTCAACTGTTTGAAAATTCATCTTTCTGCCTTGATTTTCAACTGTTTTTGGGTGAATCTTTTAATTTATTTGCTTGAAAATTCGACCATTTGATTGAAAATTCATCTATCTTGATATGAGTTATATTTTTTAGTCGAAAATCCTACAGTTTTATTAAATTTTTTTAAATTTATAACTGTTGGGAAATTTGCCTTTTTAGCTTCAAAATTAAACTCATTATTAATGAGTTTGAATTTTTAAATTGAAAATTCGACCATTTAATTGGAAATCCGTATTTTTATGTTGAAATTTCCTCTATTTTAATAAAGTTACTTTTTTTTCGAAAATCCAACCGTTTTGTTAAAAAGTTTTTTTTTCGTTTAATTCAACTGCTCGAAAATTACCTTTTTTAAAAAAAGTCTTCTTTTCAGGTTAAAAAGTAATTCTTTTTAAAAAATCGTCTTTTTGGTGCAGAAAAATTCACATTTTTGGCTGAATTTGAATTTATTTTTGGATGAATTTGAATTTTTTAAATATCTGGCCATTGGGTTTAAAATGCGTATATGTAGGTTGCAATTTCTACTATTTTGTTAAAAATTCGTCCTTTAAAATAAAAAATTCACCTTTGGTTGTAGAAAAGTCGTTTCTTGTTCAAAATTCTACCGTTTCCGAAAATATTCGACCTTTTTATTAGAAAATTAAACTATTTTGTTAATTCTTTTTTTTTAATTCAACTGTTTGAAAATTCGTCTTTTTGGTTTGAAAAATCAACTGTATTTGGGAGCATTCACAAATTTTTTTGTTTGAAAATTCGACCATTTGGTAGAAAATTCGTCATATTTTTTGGTCGAAAATCCAACTGTTGTGTTAAAAAAAATATATTTTGTTTAATTAAACTGTTTGCAAATTCGTCTTTTTGGGTGTATTTAAAATTTATTTAAATCAACTGGTTGAAAAATTAACTTATTGTTGAAAAGTCATTTTTTTTTATTGAAAAGTCAGTCTTCTAAAAAATTCTTCTCTCTGGCTTCAAATTCAAAAAATTCAATTTTTGGAATGAATTTGAATTTTTTAGGTGTATTTTATTGTTATTTTATCGTATTTTTAGGTTGAAAATTAAAATGTCTTGTTAAAAATTCTTCTTTTTAAATTGGAAAATAATCTTTGATGGTAGAAAAGTAATCTTTCTTTTCGAAAATGCGACTGTTTTCGAAAAAATGTTTCTTTTTGGTTTGAAAGTTCAACTTTTCTTATGGAAAGTGATGTAATTTGATAGTCTCTTTTTTAATTGTGAATATTTTTCATGCTTCTTCTGTATAAAATTATTCATGATAAAATATATTTATTTTTAACCTTAAATAAACAAATTTTAAATAGAGGGACTAAACTCATGATTATTATTATTTTATTTCTTAAAAGAATTATTTTTTTAAAAATATTTGTGAAAATAATATATAAAATATTAGCAACTTTAGACATGAATTACATTTTTTGGATTATTTCTTTTTCTTTTTTAGAATGTGATAATTTAAATAGATTGGTTGCAAATCACCCATAACAAATTTTTTTAGGTTGAAAATGTATCTATTTTGATAAAGTTATATCTTTTTTGGTAGAATATTCAACTTTTTGACTCGAAACAAAAATTTTCTTTTGATTAATTCAACTGTTTTTGGATGAATTTTTTAATTGGTTTATTTAAGAATTTGACCATTTGTTTGAAAATACGCATTTGTAGGTTGCATATTCATCAATTTTGATAAATTCATCTTTTTTATTAAAAAATGCAACTGTTTTGTTAACAATTTGGTTTTTAAATTGAAAATTCCTCTTCGATGGTAGACAAGCAAAAGTGAACTGTCTTCTAAAAAGTTCGTTTTTTAGCTTGAATATTCAAGGCCTTTGATTATATCTTTTTTTGGTCGAATATCCAACTTTTTGGGTTGAAAATGTGTATTTGCCGGTTAAAAATTTATCTATTTTGATAGTCACCTTTTCTGATCGAAAATCCAACAGTATTGTTAAAAAACGTTTTCGTTTAATTCAAATGTTTGAAAATTCAACTGTTTTTAGATGAGATTTTTAATTTTTTTATTTAAAAATTGAAGCATTTGTTTTAAAATGCGTATTTGTAGGTGGAAGAATCATCTATCAACTTTAATAAAGTTTTTTTTCGTGGAAAATCCAACTATTCTGTTAAAATGTGAAAAATGCGTATTTGTACGTTAAAAAATTTATCTATTTTTTATATCTTTTTGTTTGAATATTCAACTTTTTGGGTCGAAAATCCATCTATTTGTTAAAAAAAATTTCTTAAATTCAACTGTTTGAAAATTCGTCTTTTTTGCTTAAAAATTTAACTACTCTTGGATAAATTAAACTTTTTGTGTGAAAATGGAACCATTTTGCTGAAAATGCGTATTTGCCAGTTGATAATTGATCTATTTCGATAAAGGCACCTTTTTTTAATCAAAAATCCAACAGTTTTGTTAAAAAAAAAATTTTCGTTTAATTCAAATGTTTGAAAATTCACACAACAGAAAAATACTTTTTTTTTAATTTAAAAAAATTGGGAACGATATACATAAAAATAAAATAAAAAATTGAAAAATTGAACCACCCTACTTTTCATTTTGATAATAAATGTAGCATTGGGTCCTCTCGGTTTAGTATACAGCCCTGTACTTAGCCGAGGCGTGGACGGTGTCGGGGTCGAGATTCAGGAGGGGAATCGGAATTCGGATTGACTATGTAGATTGAAGGCGTAATAACCAGGCCTTTGTAGGAGCTGTTGGTAAAGTTAGTCGTGTATGTATAAGGGGGAGAGGTACGTATGATGACGTATGGAGTGGGGTTCGGTCTAGTCTAGTCTAGAGACTCTCTCTAGACTAGAGGAGCGGTGTCGCGTACTTGACCATCTCAACGCGACTTGTTTTAAGCTATGGCCTATGTCTATCCTATCCCACAATGACCTTAGAAGTCGCAACCCAACCTGTGCTCTACTGAATACTCTCTCGCCACTTTCCGCGCTTCAAATATCTCTTTTTATCTCTTTTTAAACAATCTTTTGTAAAACACTAAAATCCAAAGGTAATTTCCCCTCTCGAAGTTCTCAAAAATCTAAAAAGGCCAGCTGTTTCATTTAGACTTTAGAGATACCAGTTCGTTTATACTCGAGGAAAGATTAAGTTGTGTTCCGTGGAAATTTGTGATGAATAGAGAGAGACTCAAAGGAACGATCTTGGATAGACTAGAATCCCGCTTTAACGGATCCCGACATACCATCTAAAGTGGTCCAAGACGGTGGGGGGGGGGGGGGGGGGGGGGGGGGGGGGGGGGGGGCTTTCAAGGTTGGCGGAGTTGGGCAGTTTACGGTTCGATATTATAAGAAGCCACAAGCAAGAAGGAGAAGAAGAACGGTTTGGAGAGTCCAGATTTACTGTGAAGGCTCCGAAACGCCAGTCAAGCGGTACTCCGGCGTACTAATCAGCCATTATGGAGAGCGTGGAGAGATCCTACTATGGGACTGTCTACAATTCTTAAATGCCCGAGAATTTATTGTTTAAACAAATATACCATAATTAATACATATATTTTTAGAAAAAACATTCTAGAGTGAAAAAACGGATAGTTTTTTTAAATTTATTAAATTAAATAATATACGTTACTACGGCTTTTAGTAAATTTCAGAAAGTCAGGGAATGTTAAGAAAAACCTTATGGAGTTAGGAAATCTTCGATAAACTAACGTTGAAGTTCAATTTATTATTATAGTTGACAAAATTTTGGTAGAGGAAAAAAATTTTGTTTGAAGAATCAAATTATTTTCTTAAAAATTTATCTTTTGAATTTTGGTTGAAAATTCAACTATACTTAGTAGAAAGTGGAACTACTGAATTAAAAATTCATTGAATCGGTTGATGATTCATCCTTTTAGCTGAAAAACTTTTTTTGATCAAAATTTAAATGTTGTCAAAATTGATTTTAAGTTGAACATTTAAATATTTGATTTAAAATTCTTGTATTTTATTCAAAATTCGAATTTTTGGGAGAAAATTTAATCTTCTAGGTGACTAATTCATCTTTTTGTTTGAAAATCCATTATAAATTAAAATATTTGGTTGAAAATTCATGTGATTTGTTAAAAATTTATCCATTTTTGTAGAAAATTCATCTTATTGGTTGAAAATTAGTTTTTTCTTACTAAGGAATTGATTTTTTAACTAAAAATTTTACTGTTCCATTTTTTCTCAAAAATGTATCTTTTTATAGAAATCTAAATCTTCTAGGTTAAAAAATATACTACTTCGTTGAAAATTTTCTTTAATTTGATTGAAAAGTAATTTTTTTATTAAAATTGAACTATTCTATTTTTAGTTTAAAATTAATTTCTTCGATTGAAAATTTATTTTACTAACTAAAAATTTAACTATTTTACTTTTGGTAAAAAATTTATCTTTTTAGTTGAAATTTCATATATTTGGTTATAAATCAGATTTTTTAGTTAAAAATTTATCATTTTATTTTAAAATTCACTTAAACTATCCCGTTTTTTTGTAGAAAATTTGCCTTTTTTGATAGAAATGTAATTTTTTCGATAAAAAATTATCTGTTTTTCAGAAAATTTAACTATTCTATTTTTTGTTAAGAATTCACTTCTTTGGTTAAAAAAAATTTTAGTTGAAAATTCCTTTTTTTGTATTGTTGATAGAAAATTCATCTTTGGTGTTGAAAATTTCACTATTTAATCAAAAATTCATATTTCTGGTTGAAAATTCATCATTGTGATTAAAAATTAATTAATTTTGTTGAAAATTCGTTTCTTTTTAAATAAATTTTTTTTTAACTTAAGGCGTAACTGCATTTTTGCTTGAGAAATTATATTTTTAATTGAAAATTAATTAATATTGCTTAAACCTCGTTTTTTTCTTTCAAATTTAATTTTCTAAGTGCAAATTGAAACATTCTATTTTTAGGTTTTTAATTTATATTCTTAAGTTGAAATTTTAAATACTTGATTTAAAATTAGTGTATTTTATTGAAAATTATAAGTTTTTTGAAGAATATATAATCTTTTTGTTAACTAAATCATCTTTTTGGTTGAAAATTCCTTACAAAATTCGAATATTTTGTTCAAAATTCATGTAATTTGTTACAAATTATTCATTTTTGTAGAAAATTCATCTTATTGGTTAAAAATTGATCTTTTCAGTTGAAAGTTATTTGTTTTTTTTATTAAGAATTAATTTCCAACTAAAAATGTAACTGTTCCATTTTGTCTTAAAATTTTATCTTTTTTATAGAAATCTAAATCTTCTTGGTTGAAAATTATACTACATAGTTGAAAATTTTATTTTATTTTATTGAAAATAATTTTTTTACTACAAATTTAACTGTTCTATTTTTAGTTAAAAAATCGATTCTTTGATTGAACATTTAACTATTTTGTTGAAAGTTCGTTTCTTAGTTGGTTAAAAATTTATTTTACGAACTGAAACTTTAACTGTTTTATTTTTGGTCGAAAATTAATCTTTTTAGTTAAAAAATCATGTATTTGATTAAAAATTCACTCTGGGTATTCAATTTTTTGTGGAACATTGACCTTTTTTATGGAAATGTAGTTTTTTTCGTTAAAAAAATATTTTTCTTGTAGAAAATTTAATATTGTGGGTGAAGAATTCACTTCGTTGGTTAAAAAAATCTATTTAGTTGAAAATTCTTTTTTTTTCGTTGATAGAAAATTCAACTTTTGGGTTAGAAGTTCCACTATTTGATCGAAAATTCACATTTTTGCTTGAAAATTTATATTCTTAGTATAAAATCAATTAATTTGGCTGAAAACGCGTTTTTTGTTGTTTAAATCTTAATTTTCGTACTGCAAATTGAACTATGCTATTTATCGTTTATTTTTTAATTTATCTATTTTACTTGAAACTTACATATTTTATGGAAACTGTATCTTTTCTGGTAGAATTATTTTTTCGAGAATTCATTTTTTTTTTTTGAAAATTGATTGTTTTAACTGAAAATTTCATACTTCTGTGTTAAAAAAAACAACATAAATTTTTGTTTGAACATTTATTTTTATAACATTTCAACTATTCTAATTTTGGTCAAAAATATTCAATATTCCAATATTCAAACAAAAATTCGTATTCATTCAAAAATTCAAATTTTCTAACAAAGATATGAATTTTTTAGATGACTACTATTTCAATCCGAGAAGCTGACTTTTAAACTAAAAAATTAATTTTTAACCAATTGAATCCAACGAAAGGAAAAAATGTTCAACAAATATTTGGATTTTCGACCAAAAAAATAAACTTGATAAAAATAGATGAATTTTCAACCTACAAATACACATTTTTAACCAAATGGTCGAATTATAAAAGAAATTTAAAAATTCATCCAAAAGAAGCTGCATTTTCAGGCCAAAAAGACGAATTTCTAAACAGTTAAATTAAAAAAAAAGAAGAAATTTTTATAACAAAAAAGTTGGATTGTCGAACAAATTATTATTAACTTTTGAGTTACAAAAATCGATTTTCAACAACAACAAAATTAATTCTCCATAAAATAATTTAATTTTAATCACAAAAGATGAATGTTCTATTTAAAGTAAAAACCGTTTCTATAAAATAAAAAACTTTGAACCAGAAAAGATAAATTTAAAACTCAAAAATATAATAGTTCAATTTTCAGTCAGAAAAGTAAATTTTAAATAAAATAAAAACGAGTTTTCAGCTAAATTAATTGATTTTCATTTAAAAAGAAACGAATTTTCAACACAAACGATTATCAAAAAAAAAAAAAGAATTTTCAACTAAATAGTTTCTTTTTCAACGAACGAAGTGAATTTTTAGCCAAAAATAGAATAGTTAAATTTTCTGTAAGAAAGATTTTAAAAAATTTTTTGGTGACATTCGTTTAAAGATTCTTGGGAAAATTTTAAGTAGTTGACGTATTGAAGATTACAAAACGTACGAAGAAAGAATATGGTAGACTTTAAGACAATTTTTTTTTATTTTTCAGGATTTAAAAAATGTGTATGTAAACTCAATTTTGCATTGCTTCAAGAGAATGAAACATTTTTTTCAGATTATTGGGAAAATTTCAAGTGATTCTTTTTCTTAATGAATTCTAAAAGTAAATGGAAAAAGGATACAAAAAATTTAAAATTATTTCCTAACATTTTGTAAAAGAGTGTCAAAGATTTGAAAGCAAAATTTTGCAATAAAACATCATTTTAGAACAAATTTGAGTAAGTGTGAGACATACTTAAAAGTTTTGAAACGATTAAAAAATAATAAAAACTTATAAAATATATTTTAGAATTTTTGAAAGATCTGTGAAATTTTCAAAATAAAATCTGAAAGATTTTAAGACCATTTTTTAATTTTACCAAATTAAAAAAAATCAGAAAAAATATGAATGATTTTAAAATAAATTTTTGTTTACAGTTTATGGGAAAATTTGAATGATTTTTCATTTAAAAAATAAACTTTAGGAGAAAATTGATAAATATTTGAACATATTTCGAAGATTTAAAGAGATTGAACAAGAATTTTAAACTGAAAAAGATTTTAAATAATGCAGATTTTTTCAAAAGGATTTGAGCCAAAACTTTAGAAGCTTTAAAATAATTCTGATAGGTTTCAAGTGAAAAACAAATGTTATGAAAATTCCTAGGAAAATTTGGAAGATCTTAAGATAATTTTTATACATTTTGAATGATTTTTTTAAAATGTAAGAAGAATTTGAGTCAGGTAAAAATATTTTTAGGAATTTAAGAGGTTTTGAATAGATCTCAAATATTTAAAAATTTGGAAGTATTTCCGAAAATTTATCAAATATTTTTCATTTCTTCCAAACTTCTAAAAGTCCTGAATATCTTTTTAAAAGGCTCGAATATTTCCTAGTATTTTGTAAAATCCTGTAAAATAAAATTAAAAAAAAAATCTTCGACCTTCTTTTTTGACACATCTGAAATATTAAAAATATTTGTAGTTTTTTCAAACCAACAAACTTGTTGAATTTTCAACGAAAAAGATGAATTTTGAACAGAAGAATTGATTTTCTAACCCGGAAAGATTTTTCAGTCACTTTTTTAAACGAAAGAATTGTATTTTAACTAAAAAAAAAGCTTTTTTCTTTCTGAAAAAATGGATTTTCAAATGAAGAGAGAGAGAGAGAGTTGAATTTTTAAGCTAAGAAGATGAATTTGTAACAAAAAAAGTTAATTTTCAACCAATTAAATTGTTTTTCTACAATTTTCAAAAAAAAAGATGAAATTTCATTAAAAGAAATAAATTTACAACAAAAAAGCTAATTTTCAATCTAATAGTTGAGTTTTCTACCAAAATATTTTTATTTTCTACCCAAGAAAAAAAAAACATTTTGAAACAAAACAGTTAAATTTCCAACTAAAGATATTAATTTTTCACTAAAATTACGAATCTTAAAACAAACAACTGAATTATTAACAGAGTCCTTCAACTTTCAACAAAATAGTTCAATTTTCTACCAGAAAAAAATAACAATTTTTCCACAAAATAGCTGAACCCTTTACAGGCATTATTTACGAAAAAAAGATGAAAATTTAAACTAAAAACAACACTTTTCAACAAAAATGTTCGTTATTTTTCCACGAATTAGTTTAACACTACCAAAATGGTTTAGTTTTTAGCCGAAAGAGATTAATTCTTAACGGAAAATATTATATTTAATATTAATTCAAGAAAATAAGGATTTTAATTTGAAACCAAACAGTTGAATGCAACCAAAAAGGTCCTCGCACAAATCAGATTAATTTTCTACTAAGAAAGAAAAAAAACTCCACTGAATTGTTCAATTTTTTTAGCCAAAATAGCCTAAATAATAGTTACATTTTTCAACCTAAAAAAGATCTATTTCCAACAATAAGTGTCATAATTTACAATTCTAAAAAAAAATTAAAACCAAAAAGATGAATTTCCAACAAATAAAGATTTTTCACTCAAGAAAGAAATGAAAGTTTATTTTAATTTTTGAGCCTTTAATCCGAAAGACAAATTTCCTCTAAAAAAATTGAACTTTCAAACAAAAAATATGAGTTTTTAGCAAAATATTAATTTCCCAAAAAACTGATGCATTTTTACCCAACGAACATGAAACTTCAAACAATTAAAAGATTAATTTTAAACCAAAAAAGGCTTTTCCACTAATCAGTTTAGTCAATTAAAGACATTATTTTTCAATAAAAATAAATAAATTTGTAAGAAGAAGAATTTCTAACCAAAATGTTACATTTTCATTTATAACAAAAAAAATTAAATTTATACCAAAACAGATGAATTTTTGAATCAAAAAGATAAATTTTCTAACAAATAATTGAATTTTCTGTTAAAAAAGATTTCAGTTGACTTTTCAAGAACAAAATATGAATTTTTAAACATGAAATAAGTTTCTACGAAAAAAAATTAAATTTTTCTTAAAACAGATGAATTTTTATTTATAAAGAAAATTAATTTTAAAAAATAGTGGAATTTTCATCAAAAAAAGATTACAGTTGTGTTTTCACAATCAAAATATGAATTTTCTAACAAAAAATAAGTTTCTACGAAAAAAAATTAATTTTCAATTAAAAGAAAAAGAATTTTTCAACAATAAAGGATGAATTATTAAACAAATTGTTGAATTATTTACCAGCTAGTTGCATTTGTATCCCAAAAAGAAGAAATTTCTCTTAAAACGGATGGATTTTTATTTAAAAAAATTTGTTTAATAGTTAAATTTTCATCCAAAAAATATTCTAGTTGACTTTTCAAGATCAAAATATGCATTTTTTAACAAAAAAATCAGTTTCTGCGAACAAAAATTTAATTTACGATAAAAAAAAGACAAATTTTAAACACAAAAGGATGACTTTTTTACCACATTATTGTTGAATTCTCTCCAAAATAGTTGCAGTTTTATCACAAAAAGATGACATTTCTCTTGAAATAGATGAATTTTTTTCTTGACTTTTTTTAAGTTAAATTCTCAACCAAAAAAGATTTCAGTTGACATTTCATTATGAAAATGTAGATTTTTAAATAAGAAATCAGTTTCTGCGAAAAAAATTGAAGCTTCAATCCAAAAAGACCGAATTTTTTCAACCAAAAAGGATGACTTTTTAATAAAATTGTTGAATTCTCTACGAAATAGTTGCATTTTTATCCCAAAAAGGTTAAATTTTTCTTCAAACAGATGAATTTTGAATCAAAATTTTTTTCTCAAGTACATACATTTTCATCGAAAGAAGATTCCAGTTCAATTTTCAAGATCAAAATATTATTTTTTTTTAACAAAAAATGATTCTTTACGAAATCAATTGAATTTAAAGTCCAAAAAGACGAATTTTTTCAACCAAAAAGAATGACTTTTTAATAAAATTGTTGAATTCTCTACGAAATAGTTGAATTTTCAGTTTTATCCAAGAAAAATCAAATTGGTACTAAAACAGATGAATATTTCATAAAAAATGACAACTTTTTTTTGTTTAACTTTCATCCAGAAAAAATTTAAGTTCATTTGATAACACGAAAATATAAATTTTAAACAAAGAAGTACATTTTCTATGAAATAATTACATTTAAAAAAATATAGTAGAACTTTCAACCAAAAAGTATGACTTTTCAACCAAACAGTTTAATTTTCAAAGAAATAGTTTCATTTTTATACAAGAAAGATAAAATTACTTCTACAACATATGGATTCAAAAAAACAAAAATAAAAAACAGTTAAATTTTCGTCCAAAGAAGATTCGAGTTCACTTTCCAATACCAAAATGACAACTGTAAACAATAAGTTAATTTTCTCCCAAATAGTCGAATATTTAATCAAAATTTTTTAACAAGATTCGTAATTTTTCAACCAAACAGTTGAATTTTTAAGTCGAAGACAAATTTTCTAAAAATTTTTTTTATCCAAAAAAAGAGTTCAGCAACAAAATTGACGAAATAGAAATTTTAAACAAAAGCTTAATGTTCTATAAAGAGTTGAATTTTTAACCTAAAAACACGAATATTTAAAAAAATAATTAAATTTGCAACCAAAAAGGATGTATTTTTAAGAAAATTGTTAAATTTTCAACCAAATAATAAAATTTATAACTAAAAATATAATCTCCAGGAGAAAGTTTTTGTGAATCTGCAAAGTTACTCCCTCACGAAGTTACCCGAAAACTTACAATTATTAACGTAACTTTCCAGGAACTTAGTTACTTGTAACCAGTTACTACTCAATTCTGCTGATAATATTTATTGACCTTATAATCTCAATATTTGTGTAACTAAAAAAAAAATTGTTTTTAAAACATTCACTGTTACATAAAAATGTTTTATTTATTTTTATACAGCACTTTGTCTTTAAAAACCTATCTTTTTATTTAGAAAAAGTCTATTATTTTTTTGTACATAATACAACAAATGTTGCGTAACT
>NC_046665.1:112021375-112027471 GCF_010883055.1 Belonocnema kinseyi | reverse complement strand
ATGTGAACGCTCCCTTAGGATGAGAATGTAAAAAAAGAAAGAGTATGTGCCGAATGCCCTTTCGTCCTTGGACAGTGTAGGATGCATTGAGCGGTCAGTGGCCTTTTTCTTCTTTCCACCTTGCACCCACAGTGGCCGAAAGACGCGTCACCGACCTTTTTCCCTGCTCGTTTATTTTAATCCCTGCCCCAGATAGATGCCAACACGCGCTTTATAAAATTCTGATAAACCTACAATTTTTTATGTACATACATACATACATGCATACATAAATACATGCATACATATATACATTACTCATCACTAAGTCATGCCTACTGTAAATACGTTAAAAGATAAAAATGAAATGCTTGGGAGAATAATTGATAATAAAAAATGAGACTGAGTTGTCATCATTTGTTATTCTTTCTTTCTTCCTTTCTTTTTATTTATATCCCTGCGCTTATCTAACAATTATTTACAATTTATATTACAAAATATGGCAACAGATATTAATAAGAACGGAAAGGCTGCAGACGTTTTTTTTTTTTTTTTTAATCGAGATAATTCCAAGGGAACATTGCTCTCAGTATTCTTAATTTTTTTATTTAATATTGAATAGTTTTTTGTATTAAGATTTCAAAGAGAAAGGAAACATTTCTTTTTAATGCTCGAAATATAACTTGAGTGAAAGATTTATTTGAGACAGATGTATGGATACCTTCTTTATATTTATATTTTGATAAAGTGGAAAAGACCTAGGCACACAAAGATACTTTGGTGCACCGACCTACATTTTAGAATTCCAACGCTCCGGCGAGCGTGCCCGCATGTAGTTCGTCAAATTTTCAGGAGATACAATTTTTAAATCTAAACGGTAAGTCGCTGAATGTAAAAAAATAGTTTATTAACTAATTAGTCATCAGAGCTGGTTTGGAACATCGCTAAAAAAATGTCTCCAAACAAATCTTTAAAATGTAAGTCTGAATTTTTGGGAGAGGGGGGGGGCGTAATTTATAACGAAAAAGATTAATTTTTAACTGAAAAGATTAATTTTCTACTAAAAAAACAAGAATTTTCAACTAAATACGACCAATTTTAATCAAATGGTTGAATTTTTAACTAAAGAAGATTCATTTTCAACTAGAAATGTAAAAGCTAAATTTTCAGTTTGTTAAAAGTTAATTTTCAAAAAAACAATCAAATAAATGAATTTTCAACGAAATAGTTCAATTTTCCACCAAAGAGAGGAATTTTCCATCAAAAAGAGTAGTACATCTTTCAACCTGGATGTTGAATTTTGGACCAAAAAAAGTAGAATTTTGAACAAAATAGTTATGTTTTCAAACAAATAATTTAGTTTTCAAGCCAAAAAGAAGAATTTTCTACAAAGCAGTGAAATTTTCAAACTGAAAAGATGAATACTCAACAAAAACTGTGATATTTGATATTTCATCCAGAAATTATTTTAATTTTAAATAAAAAACAGTTGAACACGACCAAAGAATACGAATTTTCAGCAAAATAGTATATTGAGTTTTCAACAAACAAGATTACTTCTCTAACCAAAAGAAGAATTTTTAGAAAAAAAATAAATTTTAAACTAAAGATGTTAATCTGCAAAAAATATGAATTTTTAACAAACTAGTTCAACTTTCAACCAACTAGTTGAATTAACTAAAAAAAATGAATTTTTGAACAATTAGTTAAGTTTTCAACCAAAAAGATGAATTTTCCATAAACAATAATAATGTTCTAACGAAATATATGGATTTTCAACAAAATACGTCAATTTAAAAAAATCATTTTTTTTTAAACACAGAAGCACAAATTATTTATAAGAAAATTGATTTTTCAACCAAAAAAGACAAGTTCTTAACAAAATACATGAATTTTCAAACTAGAAAACATCCATTTTTAATAAAGAATATCAATTTTTACCGAAAAAGGAATTTATATATATTGGGTAGTGAACAAAATTATTTCAAACCCGAAAAAGTAGAACATTTTCAACCAAAAAAGGTATTATGTATCTCAAAAAAAAATTTTCAAATTTCCAAAACATCATTTTTTAACTCGGAATATTATTTTTCTAAAAATGGAATGGTTCAAATATCAACCAGAAGTGAATCCTAAAAAATATGAATTTTGAACAAACTAGATAAAATACAATACAATAAATAAATAAAATACAATAATTGTTGAATTTCAAAGTAAAAAAGACGAATTTTCTACAAAACGGTTGAATTTGTTAACTAAAAACACTATTTTTAACAAAAAAAACTTAATCTTCTAAACAAAAATACAATTTTCATAAAAATAGTATAATAAAATTAATTTTCAACTGAATAATTCAATGTTCTTCCAAATTGTTAATTCCTTAACTAAACCAGAATATTTTAGGCTCAAACAGTTACATTTATAATAAAAAAGATAGATTTTTAACCAAGAAGAATATTTATGATTAAAAAAAAAAACGAATTTTTAACAAAATACACGAATAAAAAACTAGAAAAGTTGAATTTTTAAATAATAAAATGTAAGTTTTTAACCAAAAATTAAATTGTTGCAGTTTAAAAAAATTGGTTAAATTTTCCAGACTAATAGTAAATTTTCAACTAAAATTGATTTTGAACAAAGGAGTTCAACTTTCAACCAGGTAGTTTAATTTTCAAAAAAAAGATGAATCCTCCAAATGAAAAGTGAAATTAATAATGATGACATTTTAATAAAAAAGGATATTAATTTAAATACAAAACAATTGTATGCAATCGAAAAATGAGAAACAAATTTCGAAAAAAAAACGAAATAGTGCAATTTTCAACAACAAAAAAATGAATTTTCAGCAAAAAATTCAATTTTAAACTAAATAGGTGAATCTTCGAAAAATATGAATTTTTAACAAACTAGTTCAACTTTCAACCAAGTAGTTAAATTGCCAACCAAAAAAATTAATTTTTAAACAAATAGTTCAGTTTTAAACCAAATAGATGAATTTTCAATTTAAAAAAAATGTTCTACCTAAACATGAGAATTTTCAACGAAATATATCAATTTTCAAAAAAATCGTTAAATTTTTTTTAACCCAGAAGGACAAATTATCTGCACGACAGTTTAAATACATGAATTTTGAACTACAAAAGATCAATTTTCAATAAAAATATCAATTTTTTCCGAAAATAGAATAATAATATTGTTAGTTAAAAATTATTTCTAATCCAAAAAAGTAGACAATTTTCAACAAAATAGGTATATTTTCAACAAAAGAGATTAATTTTCAACTAAAACGATAAATCTTCAAATTTCCATAACATAATTTTTTAACCCGGAATATTATTTTTCTAAAAATGAAATAGTCAACATATCAACGAAAGAGTTGAATCTTAAAAAATATGAATTATTAACAAAATGGTTAAATTTTCCTCGAAAAAGATGAGTTTCCCAGCAAGAAGATTAATATTCTGCTAAAAAACACGAGTTTTTAGCAAAATAAATTTGTTTTCAACAAAATTGTTGAATTTTGAAGTCAGAAAGGACGAATTATCCACAAATCGGTTGAATTTTCAAACTAAAAATAGCATTTTTTCACAAAAAGTTAATTTTCTACCAAAAAGTTGAATTTTCATAAAAATAGTATAGTTTTTAACAACAACAAAAAATTTGCAACCGAATAATTCAATTTTCTACCAAATTAAATTTAAATTTAAAACTAATGAGGTGAATCTTCAAAAAATATTAATTTCTAACAAACTAGTCCAACTTTCAACCAAGTAGTTAAATTGTTGGCTAAAAAATGCCGTTAAAAAATTAATTAACTTTTAAACTACAAAGATGAATTTTCCATTAAAAAAAAAGTTCTAGCAATAAATACGAATTTTGAACAAAATACATCAATTTTTAAAAAAATCGTTAAATTTTTTTAAACCCAAAAGGGCAAATTATCTACATGACAGTTTAATTTTCAACCAGGCAATAGAATTTCTTCACAAAAAAGTTACATTCTACCAAAAAGTCAATTTTTCATAATAAATATTTGAATTTTTAAACAAACAGTTAAATTTAAACCAAAAATATGAATTATTAACAAAAAAGTTAGATTTCGACCAAATAGTTTAATTTTTTACCAAGTTCTTGTATATCCTCAACCTAAGCAAATTAATTTAGAACCAAAGCTTGTATTTCTAACCAAAAAGGATGAAATTTATACCACAAAGATTAATTTTCGAGAAATTTTGAATTTTGAAGTCAAAAGGACAAATTATCTGTCAAACGGTTGAATTTTCAAACTAAAAATAGCATCTTTTAACAAAAAAGTTAATTTTTCACCATCCTTTTCATCTATTTTTTCATCTTCTTATTTGAAAATTCAACTTTTCTTATTGAAGAATCAACTTTTCTTTGTTGACATTTAATATTTTTTATTTGAAACTTTGACTGTTTGGTTGCAAATTTATTTCTGTATGTTGAAAATTCCAATATTTGAAAATGAAACTGTTTCATTGAAAATTTGTATATTTAAACAAAAAATTTGTCCTTTTGAATTTAAAGTTCATCTTTTTTGTTAAGAATTGAATTGTTTTCTAAAAAATGTAACTATTTCAATAATGATATACATTTTTACCTAAAATAGAATAATTACATTGTTAGTTTAAAAAAATAATTATAAAGCAAAAAAGTAAAAAATTTGCAAAAAAATAGGTATATTTTCAAGAAAAGAGATCAATTTTCAACTAAAAAAATTCAATATGCAAATTTTCAAAGAAGGTGAATCTTAAAAAATATGAATTTTTAACAAACTAGTTAATTTTTGAACCAAAAAGATCAATTTTCTAGTAAGAAGATTAATAGTCCCCCAAAAACACGATTCTCTGACAAAATATATTTATTGTCAACAAAATGTTTTATTTTAAAACTAAAAGGAGGTATTATCTATAAAACGGTTGAACTTTCGAACTAAAAATAGTGTCTTTGAACATACAAGTTAATTTTCTACCAAAAAGTTAAATTTTCATATAAATAGCATAATCTTCAACAAAAAAGTCAATTTTCAACCGAATAATTTAATTTTCTGCCAAATTATTGATTCCTCAACGAAACCAGATTAATTTAGACCCAAACAGTTGCATTTTTAATGAAAAGGAATGCATTTTCATACAAGAAGATTAATTTTCTACTAAAAAAGAGAAATTTTTAACAAATTTCATGAATTTTCAACTAGAAAAGATCAATTTTCAATAAAAATTATCAATTTCCAACAAAAAATGAAAATAGTTATATTGTTAGTCAAAAAAATTAATTATAAAAAAAAACACTAATTTCAAAAAAGAGTGCAATCAAAACGATTTTTTTAAACCATATAAGATGAGTTTTCTAAAAAAAACTAGAAAAAAAAACTAAATGGTATAGTTAATTTCTCAATCACGGAGATAAATAAACAATCCACAAAATACATTTTTAACAAAGTAGTTCAAGTTAGAACCAAGTAGATGAATTTCTACCAAAAAAGTGACTTTTTAACCAATTTTCACCCAAATACTAGAATTATTAATCAGACGAAAAATCTTTCTAGTTGCAAATTTCTGTTTTTTGTTAAAAATTAGCGTAGTTTCTTGAAACTTTGTGTTTTTTTTAAGTAAAAAAGGAAGTTTTTTTTAAACATTCATCTTTTTGGCTCTAGATTCAAGTATTTTGTTACAATTTTTTTTTGTTCAATTTAATTGGTTAAAAATGCATTTTTTTTTAATTGGCAAACTTAATTTAACTGAATTGAAAAAATTGGAAAAATCTACTATTTGGTTGAAAATTTGTAATTTAACTATTAGTTATTAAACTTTTAAATAATAACTGTTTGGTTGAAAATGTATCTTTTTCAGTTGGAGATCTATATATTCTGATGAAAAATCGTATTTTTTGGTATAAACTCAACCTTCTTACTTAAAAATTCATATTTTTCTTTTAAAATTCATCTCTTTGATTGAAAATTTAACTTGTTTTGTTTAAAATCATATTTTTTATTGCATTAACCCTTAAACGGCCAAAACGCCACTACCGGTACACTGCTTTTCAACGGCCAATAACTAAGACTATTCGACACTAGAAAAAATTGAGACACATATA
>NC_046665.1:112009201-112021275 GCF_010883055.1 Belonocnema kinseyi | reverse complement strand
AAAATCACGTTTTTTTTTGTTTAAACTGCATTTTGGGATAATAAGTAAATTTTTTGAGGAATTTCATTGGCACCGTCGGAAAGAGGAGATCTTAAGCAATAAGAATATATGTGTCTCAATTTTTTCTGGTGTCGAATAGTCTTAGTTATTGGGTTAAATTGTTTTTGGCTTAGATTAAAATCTCTTTTGTTTAAAATATTATCAATTACACCTTTCCTTGAGAATCCACATTTTTTGTTTGAATATTCAACTACTTTTATTTATATACTATTTATTCCCAGGCAATTTTATTATTTTTCTTGAACACATATTTCAAACATTAAAAACTAAATTTTTTCTTTTAATTTAAGTTTATAAAATTTCTTTATCACTGAAAATGAAAAATTAAAAAGTTACAATCTTTAGGTTATGAAACTTCATATCAATTTAAAATTCAGAAAAACTATCACTCACGTTTTATTTTATAGAAATTATCTTCAAAAAAAATTCGAGTATTGAAATCCTAAACATTTGGATGTTTGGAATGCAAATAGATATGAGCGGATTGCAGAGTTCGTTTCTGACACGTATGCACTCCCTGCAGCCAATAGCATCTGCACTGAATAAAGTGAATGTCACAGACGCTTTCAGTGTAAATCTTATAATTTCTGCACAGAATAATCTATTGAAATTATTGTAAAAATAGAAATGCAAATTCATAATTATTGAATTTCGGAATAAATTGCTGCATCAATTATAATATATTACAATATTATTTGCTTTGAATTTCTTTAATTTTTGTTTAGTCTGTATTGTCCAATTCAAATTTATTACTTCATACTATTCGAAACTAATAATTCTTTCAAATCATAAAATTGTAATCTGTATATGCCACTGAGCTAAACATTTCCATTTATTGTTGAAAATTTATATTTTTAGTTGAAAAATTGATCATTTCGGTTTGGAAATTCAACTGCTTTGTGGAAAATTAATCCTTTTGGCTTGGAAATGAAATTATTTTGTTGGAAATGCAACTATTTTGTTAACAATTCATATTTTTTGGTAGGAGATTCAACAACTAGATTGAAAGATGTAATACTTTGTTAAAGATTTATCTTTTTGGTTGAAGCTTCATCTCTTTTGTGGAAAATTGAACTATTTCGTTAAAAATTCGTTTCTTTATTAGTTTAAAATTAAATTGTTTAAACTGAAAATTTAACTGTTACATTTCTAGTTGAAAATGTATCTTTTTTAGTTAAAAATGCAACCATTTGATTAAAATTGATCTTATTTAGTTAAAAATCTATGTATTCTGTTTAAATTAGTGTTTTTTAGAAGAAAATTGATCTTCTCAATTAAAAAATTCATCTTTTTCCTTGTAAATTCATCTCTTTGGTTAAAAAGTTAACTATTTTGTTAAAAGTTCTTATTTTTTTATTGCAGTTCAAAATTCCTCATTTCTGATTTCTTAAACATTAACAAAAATGTTATCACATTTTTATATCCAATAATTTTCAGTTGTTGATATACTCAAAGTGAGTTGAATTCCGTGTGTAATAAGCTCTTTAAAAAAATTGGTTGAAATTTGACTGATTTACGTAATTTTCAGCTAATTTAAATTTACTTTTTAATATAATATCTAAAAACCAAATTGCTCAATTTGCAACCTACAAAGATGAAGTTGCAACCAAATGATGAAATTTTAAACAAAAAAGATTAAACTTCAATCAAAAGCAGTTGCATTTTCAACTAAATATTTACATTGTCTAGAAGACAATTTATTTCTTATCAAAAAAGATTAATTTTAAATTCAAAAGTTTTTTAGAAGAAAATTGATCTTCTCAATTAAAAAATTCATCTTTTTCCTTGTAAATTCATCTCTTTGGTTAAAAAGTTAACTATTTTGTTAAAAGTTCTTATTTTTTTATTGCATTGAATAGTTTTTTATTTAAATTTAAAAAAAATTTGGGTTGAAATATTATCAATTACACTTTTCCTTGAAAATACATCTTTTTTGTCTGAAAATTTTGATTTGAGTGGAAAATGTAATTAGTTCTTTTAGACTGATAATATAATTATTCAATTTTTTGTTGAAAATTAATTTTTTTATTGAAAATTGATCTTTTAATAGTTGCTAATTCACGTATTTTTTTAAATTTTCGTATTTTTAGATCGAAAATGCTTCCTCTTGGTTGAAAATTTATCCTTTTGATTGAAAATGTAACTTTTGTGGGTCTTAATTAATCTGATTTAGTTAAGGGATCAACAATCTGATAGGAAATGAAATTATTCATTCGAACATTAACTTTTTCGTTAAAAATTATACTATTTTTATGAGAATTTAACTACTTGGATTTCTACCAAAAAGATGAATTCTCTACAAAATACTCCAATTTTCGTTGGATTAACAATTCTATTATTTGGTTAAAAATTGTTAAAAATTTAATTTGTTTTTCAAGGTCAACCATTTTCGTTGAGAATTAATATTATTAATATTAGTATTAATCTCCTTGGTAGAAAATTCGTCATTTTGGTTAAAAAAATGCAACTGTTTAGATCTAAAATTAATTCGGTTGTTTGAGGATTCAACAATATGGTTGAAAATTTAACTATTCTGTTCAAAATTAAACTGTTTTTATGAAAATATTTTTTTTGGTTAAAAGTCATATTTTCGTGTTGAAAATTCATCCGTTTTGTAGATAATTCATCTTTGTGGCTTTAAAATTCAACAATTTTGTTGAATATTGATGTATTTTGTTAAAAATTCATCTTTTTGTTGAAAATTTAGCTGCACGGTTATAAATTAATATTTCTTAATCTTTCGGATTAAAAAATCATCATTTGGGCTGAACTCTTTTGTTGAAAATTACTTTTTTGTAAGATACATAATTTGATTCGAAAATTCATCTCTTATATTGAATATGTAACTATTTTGTTGAAAATTCTATTTGTCTATGTTCATAATTAATTTTTTAACTATATGTACCTTTTCAATTTTTGGTTAAAAGTTAATATTTTTATTAAAAATATATCTTTTCTGGTTGAAAATTTGTGAAAATTGTTAAAAATTCGTCTTTTTTGGTCGAAAATTGATCTTCTTTTAGGAAAATTCATTCTTTTTCGGTACAAATGCAAATGTTTGGGTAATTTGGTTTTGATGAGGATTCATCATTTTGGTAGAAAATTAAACTATTCGCTTAATAATTATTAACATTTTTCAATTCCTACATTTTTCGTTTAATTCGATTTATTTGTTTAAAATTCAAACAATTTTTATAAAAATTTAACTTTTTGCTAAAGAATTAAATTTTTATTTAAAAAAACAACATATTTTCCGGTTTAAAATTCTTGATTTTTGGTAGAACAATCTTCTGGCAGGAAAATTCATCTTTCTGGTTGAAAATTTAACTATTTGAATAAAAATTCTTTTTTTTTCAGTAAAAATTCAACCACTTGGTTGAAAATAGAACCAGTTTATTAAAATTTGATGTTTTTAAAGATTTAAGTCCTGGATTAAAAATTTATCTATTCAATTTTCAGAAATTGAATCTTCAGGTCTAAAAAGCACAATTTGGGTTGAACTCTTTTGTTAAAAATTCATTTTTTTTCAAGGTTCATCACTAAAGCTGAAAAAATCGTCTATGTAAATATTCCGTTTTCGTTTTCAAATTTATCTTTTCTACTTGAAAATTCATGAAATTTGTTAAAAATACATCTTTTTTGTTCGAAAATTAATCTTCATGTGTAAAACTTTATTCCTTTTGATTAAAAATGCATCTGTTTGGGTCTAAATTAATCTGGTTTAGTTGAGAAATTAATAATTTGGTAGAAAATTAAGTTATTCGGTTAAAAATGGACTTTTTTGTTAAAAATTATACTATTCATATGAACATTTAACTTTTTGGTCGAAAATTAACTTTTTTTAGTTTTAAAATAAAAAATTTTGTTCACGATCAATATATTTGATCAAAAAATTGTGTTTTTTGAGAGAATATTAATCTTCTTACTAGAAAACTTATCTTTTTGGCCAAAAAATTAACTAGTTTGTTAAAAATTTATATTTTTTAAGATTCACCTTCTTTTGAAAATTTACATATTCAATTTTGATTACAAGAACATTCCGGGTTGAAAAAAATGTTTCGAGTTAAAGACTTTGATTGAAAATTCATTTTTTTGAAATTCATCATTTTAGTTGAAAATTGATCTCTTTTGTTCAAAAATTTTTTTGAACTTTTTTCAACTTTGTTGAAAATTTTCTACGTATTTGGTTTATAATTATTTTTTTTTAACTAACAATGTAATTATTCCATTTTAGGTAAGAATTTATATCTTTATTGAAAATTGAACTTTTTTAGTAGAAAATCATCTTTTTTATGGAAAATTATTCTTTGTAGTTCAAAATTTCATCATTTCTGATTTCTTAAACATTAACAAAAATGTTATGACATTTTTATATCCAATAATTTTCAGTTGTTGATATACTCAAAGTGAGTTGAATTCCGTGTGTAATAAGCTCTTTAAAAAATTGGTTGAAATTTGACTGATTTACGTAATTTTCAGTTAATTTAAATTTACTTTTTAATATAATATCTAAAAACCAAATTGCTCAATTTGCAACCTACAAAGATGAAGTTGCAAACAAATGATAAAATTTTAAACAAAAAAGATTAAACTTTAATCAAAAACAGTTGCGTTTTCAAATAAATATTTACATTGTCTAGAAGACAATTTAATTCTTAAAAAAAAGATTAATTTTAAATTCAAAAGGACTAATTTTTGTTTAAATATACGAATTTTCAACTAAACAGTTTCATTTTAAAATATTGGAATTTTCAACCAACAGAAATAAATTTTCAACCAAACAGTCAAATTTTGAAACAAAAAATATTAAATGTCAACAAAAAAAAGTTAATTCTTCAACAAGGGAAGTTGATTTTTCAACAAAAAGATGAAATATCAAGAAAAAATTTAATAGTTCATATTTCAGCAAAAAAAATGAATTTTCAACAAAATAGTTCAATTTTCAACCAAAGATTTGAATTTTCAACTAAAATGATGAATCTTTAAACAAAACACAATTTTCTAACAAAGTCGTTCAACTTTCAACCCAGAATTCAAATTTTCTAATAAAAAGGACGAATTTTCTCCACATAAAAAATATTCATTTAAACCAAAAAAATTAGGTTTCTACCAATAAAGACAAATATTCAACTAAAAAGGTCAAATTTCAACAACAAATAGAAAAGCTACACTTTCAGGTAAAAACTTAATTAATTGATAAATTTTCAACAGAAATTATGAATCTTCACATGGAATAGTTAAATTCCCAATTTAAAAAATGATTTTTAGCAAAAAAACAAAACAACAGTTTTCAACAAAAAAAAAATGAAATTTTAACTCACAAACGGTACATTTCAAATCAAAAATGAAGTAGTGCAGTTTTCAACCAAAATAAACTGAATTTTCAACAAAAAGTGAAATTTTTAACTAAAGAGGTGAATCTTTCAAAAATATGAATTTTTAACAAGCTAATTTAACCTTCAACTAATTAATTGAGTTGTTAACTAAAAAAAAGACATTTTTAAACAAGTAGTTAATTTTTCAGCCGAAAAGATTAATTTTCCATCAAAACGAATAATGTTTTAACAAAATACTTAAATTAAAAAAAAAATCGTTCAATTGTTTTAAACCTAGAATGACAATATATCTACAAGATAGTTGACTTTTCAATCCGGAAATATTATTTTTTAAGAAAAAAGTTAATTTTTACCAAACAGTTAAATTTTCTACCAAATTGTTGTATACTCAATCAAAACAGATTAATTAAAAACCAAAAAGTTGCATTTCTAACCCAATTTCTAACCAAACAGGATAGCATTTATACCACAAAGCTTAAATTTTGAATACAAAAAAGATGAATTTTTAACAAAATACATGAATTTATAACTAGAAAATATCAATTTAAAAAAATGTATTTTTTACCCGAAAATAGAATAATCATATTGGTAATTAGGGAAATTATTTCTAAACCAAAAAAGTAGAAATTTTCAACAAAAAAGGTATATTTTGAACAAAAGATATGGATTTTCAACTGAAATGATAAATCTCAAAAAGTGAATTTCCAATACATGATTTTTTAACCCAGCATATTATTTTTCTACAAATGGAATAGTTTAAATATCAACCAAGGAGGTGAATCTTAAAAGTTATGAATTTTCAACTAGTTCAATTTTGAACAAAAAAGATGAATTTGCCAACAAGAAGATAAATATTCTACTAAAAAAATACGAGTTTATAACAAAACACATTTATTTTCAACACAATTGTTTAATTTTAAGCCCAAAAAAATAAATAATCTACAAAACGGTTAAATTTGCAAACTAAAAATAGTATTTTTTTTAACAAAAAGTTAAATTTCTAGCAAAAAGTTCAATTTTCATAAAAATAGTATAATTTTAACAAAAAAGTCAATTTTTAACTGATTAACTTAATTTTCTACCAATTGTTAATTTTTCAACTAAACCAGATTGATTTAAACCGAAGAAGTTTTATTTTTAATCAAAAGAATAAATTTTCAACCAAGAAGAATAATTTTTGAAATTTTCGAAATAATAAATTATCAATCAAAAGACAATTTTTCATTCAAATTGTTGAATTATGAACAAGAAAAAGTCAATTTTCAAAATTCAACTTAAATATTCTAATTTTCAGTTGAAGGAATTAATTGTCAACCAAACTTATGAATTTTCAACCTAAATGATAATTCTTCTACTGGAATAGTTGAATTTTATACCAAAGAGATGAGTTTTCAGCCATATAAGGATTAGTCTTCTAAAAAAAAAGGTGAATTTTTATATGAAGTACATGAATTTTCAAATAAATAGTTTAATTTCTAAATAGAAAATATAAATTTTTAACCAAATAGTTGAATTTTTATCCAAAAAATATCAATCTTCAACCATCATCAAACTTCCTAGATGTCTTCCTGATCTAAGTAAAAATAAAAAAAAAATTGAAAAAATTTAAAGGTGGGCTTTTTTTGGAGAAAATCTACTTTTAATGTTTTCCTAATAAAAAATAAAATAAAAATGTCTCAATTGACTCAAAAGTTATAGAGATTTAAAGAACGAAATTCGAGTTTTTTGAAAAACAAAACAAAAATTCAAACACGCAGAGCTTCTTAGAAAACATTATTTTCGCAAATCGGAAAAATACCGATTGCCTAATTTCCGTGGAAAAACACCATGATTCGTCCCGAGAAATTCTGTGATTTCAAGTGTAGAGAACCCTGTCAGATTAGACATCGATTCGGTCATGATAAATTTGAGCCGTTTGGTTAAAAAATAAATTTTTTGCCTAATTTTGTCTTGATAATAGTCTATTTCTAAATTTCCTCTGAAAAGATAGCTTTTTCTTGCAGGAGAAATTCTATTAATCACGCATTGGATGAATGATTGAGTGAATGCTGGATGCAGAAGAAAGAAAAACGTTCCAAGTCGAATAAAATTCTTGTAAGAGTTCCTTCTCCCTTTTGCCCCGAATGCGTTCTACTTTGGAAAGCACCGAAACGCCAGGAAGAAAGAAACAAGAAGAAGAAGAAGAAGCAGAAGAACAAGAAGAAGAAGAGGGAAAGTTACGAGGAAGACGTCGATGATGCAACGCGTAATACGAATAGCTCTGAAAGTCTGGAACTGACTGGAAGCTGACTGAAGCCGAACGCATCTTGACCAAGAGATTATGTAAGGGTCATCGAACCCCATGGGTTCTTTCCAAAATATATGGCCGCCCCATACATAGATTATTCATTATAAGACTATACTATATCGTAGGATGACTCAACAGGGCCAAGCTAGGAGTTGATCGCCAGCAGAGTTGGGTAGCAACTTTTCACGAGAAAAAGCACTCAAACAAAGAATAAAGTAATGATAAAATTTGTTGCAGGAAATTTTTTGAAGTGATAAATTTTTATTCAAACAACTTTGCGTTTTTCAAAACAGATGTGTTGTCATGGATAAACAAAAGAAAGTTTAACCGATATTTTGGTAAAGTTTATCCTCTAAAGTTAATTTTTGTTGCAGGGAATCTTTGGTCGGAAATCGATGTAAAGTGTATCTTCTATTTTTTTCTGTGAAAGTTACGTTTTTCTAACTTTGTTACTATTCGAAAAAGTTACTTGTAACTTAACTTTACTACGATTTTTGCGGTAACTTGCAACTTTAGATTTAGCTGCTTCGTGTTTTTTTACTTTCTCAATCATGAGAGTGTAATGTAATCGTCTAAATTTTCGGGACGAGGTTATAATACATAATGGCAAACCTTAGGAATACCAAAATTTAGAAAGAGGAATAAATCAGAAATCCAAAACTTTGAATGGTAAATGGTTAAAATTAGGAGGGCGAACAATTAGGAATAAGTAAATATATATATTTACTTATTCCTAATTGGTCACCCATTCCGAATTTTCCCTCTTCGTATACGAAGAGGAAAAATTCGAAACGTAGAAAAATTAGGAATAGTAAATATTAAATAAATGTACCTATTAGCAGGTGTATAATTTTTTATTTATGGTAGCAAACAAATATTTATCACAGTAAATTTAAATATCATATCATAATAAATTTATGTTATCCGTAATTTTAAATTTTCCACGAAAGAATAATTGTTTTTTATGAGTATATAATTTAAAAACAATTTTCGTCGTACAAGATAAATTGATTATGATATGATATTTAAATTTACTGTGATAAATATTTCTTTTATACCACAAATAAACAATTATACACCTGCTAATAGGTACATTTATTGACAATTCCGAACTTTTCTACTTTCCGAATTTAAAATATTTAGAATATTTAGAAACTATCTCAGTTAAGTTTTTCGATTCGCCAAAAATTCAGAGAGCTTTTTCAGAATTTCATAACAACCCGTGTGGAAATAACCCCATTTGGCCCTATTAAAAGTCGGACACTAATCGGGGGCTAGTCGGGTTATTAATTTTGACAAAGTACCGAGTCGGGGACTAGTTGGGGTTTTTGTTATCAAAATTTAAGTCGGGGCCTGGTCGGTGGTTGGTCAAGGGCTAGTCGGGCCTTTTTGTTCTGTAATGATTTTTTTAATTCTAAAACACTAAGAAGATATTTTAAAATAATTTTACACCGCTTTTTGGAGAAAAGATTTATTAATGTTAAATTAATTTAAAATATACTTAATAAATAATTATTAAGTTAATAATTTTGTACGAAAATTAACTTTTTATAAAAACAACGATCAAAATCTTCAAAAAGACGTAATCTTATTTTTTTGTAGTATTTTTCAGAAAATTGCGAATTTCTAGGAACATTTATAAAAACCTTTGTATGGAATTTTAAAGAAACACATATTGGAAGATACATATAGATGTAGGTGAAAAGTCTGCCGAAAGTCATAAGACTCTAAATTTGTACAGATGCTTATTTTTACATTGATCTGAAAGATTTGCCATATGTAAATAAAGTCTAATCCTTCATGTAGTTGAAATTGGAAAGAGAAAGAGTTTTTGATTAATCAGTGAAGAGCAGTATCCTAGTAGTAAACTATTAAGCACGGTACAGTTCACATTTCGCTACCACCTTCATTTGAGTCTTGCGGTTCTGAACTAGTAGCTTTAAAGAAAATCCGCAAGGGCGCGACGTGCCGCCTCTCGCACAACAGAAATGACGCGTCGACTGTTTAAGGCAGCAGTCCACACGTAACGAAGCATAAGTACCTGGAGCAGAGACTACTGTGACAAACATGGCGGTTCCTTCAGAACGAAGCTCTTCCATTTCTGCCTTCCAGCTGAAGTTTTTGTTTTTAAATTAATCTTCCACAAATTTGGGGGAATTTTAGTTACATAAATTTATGCATTTTTAAGCGAAGGATATGTTCCCCACTAAACCTTGGGTAAATTTGAACACTTTTAAATGTTTCAAAAAAGTTTATGGAGATTTCTGTAAATAATAAGTATCTTGACAAACTTTTAGGGGATGTTCCACAAATTTTGGGGAGTTTGGTTAATATTCCACGCGGCGGATGTATTATCATATGACCCCTTCTAGTACCCGATCAGGCCCCGACTAGGATAAGTCGGGTCACCTGACTATTCCCCGACTAATCAACCGTGACGCTACTGGTCGGGGGCTAGTCAGATGACCCGACTAGCCCCCGACTTTAAGTGAGGTCGAATGGTCGGGAACCAGACTAATTCCCCATTTAAATTTCTACACGGGAAAATTTGTATGAGTTTTAGAAATTTTTGCCAAATTTTCTGGTACATGGCAAAAAAAAAACTTGCAAATTATCTTAATGACATTTTTAAATTCGATAAAAATTAAAAAAATTATATTCTTTTCAACATTTTCAAAACTTAAAAAAAGTTTTTTGTATAGGTTAAGAAATACCAATATAAATTTATATTAGGTATAAAATATATGTATTTCGAAATTATTCTCATGAAGTTTCTTAATCAGACAAAAGTTCAAAAAGTTGGATCATTTTCAAAAACATGCAATTTTTGTTTTTAACAGATCCGTAAGTTTAAAACATTCTTTTGGTAGATTTGAACAAAATTTACGAATTATCTTGATGAATTTTTACAATTGGACAAAAATTATCGAGCGCAAGATTCATAATGAGAATGTCATCGTCAAATCCGTAGGTGCTTAGAGAATCTTCTTTAAAAAATAAAATACGAAAAAAATTTCAGTTACAATTTATGGTTCGAAATGAATGTCGCATGAATTGGAATGAATATTTCTTTGAGATGGGGAAATATGAATTGAAGGAAAGAAATATATTTTAAGGTCAAGCAAATATTTTATATGCTCAAAAAAAGCCAAAGAAATATTTCTTTGAATTAAAAACATGGATATTTAATTTAACAATATATTTCTTTAATATAAAGAAGTATTCGATTGAAACAAATGACGCCAAATTGTTAAGTTTATGTCTTGAAAAAAATGATTACTTCGTTGGAATAAATGTTTATTTGTTATGAATAATTTAATTCTAGTAATCACATGACATATTTCCTTCCATTGAATTAATAAGAATTTATGTAAACCTTTTTCATCTGAATAAACGCTCCATTGCTATAAATGCATGAACCCTTTGTGACAAAAAAATATATACTGCGTAATTCAATTAATATTATTTTGAATTAAATTATTATTTCTTTGATTTAAATAAACCTAAATTCTTGATTCAAGTATGGAAAAATGATTGATTCAAACGTGTCCCGAATCAGTTCAAAGAATCAACCTCTTTGAATCAAATTTATATTTCTTTAAAAGACAAATCACATTTCAACGAATCTAGACCTTTTTTTTAGGAAACCATTTTTTTAAATGTAAGAAATATGTATTTCAGTCAAGAAAATATAGCCAAAGAATTCATTTTTTTAGATCAACAAAAGATATATGCCTGGTTTAAATAAAAATTAATTCTGTTAAAGAATATTCTCTTGATGTTAAGAAATAGGATTCAAGTAAATTCATTTACTTGGTGCTAAGAATAATTTTTTTTCAGTGTTTAAATCACAGGTTTCGATTTAAGTTATAATACTTATGATATTTGAAATAATATAGTTAAAGTGTACGCATTAAATGCACAAAAAGGAGCGCGAAGCGCGAGAGCATGCCCGAGCGCCCAAGCTTAGCGCGAAGCGCCACGCGCGTAGCGCGCAATGATAATGTGCCCGCGCAGAAAGCATATTTTTTTATATTAACTCTTATTAAGAGATGTTCATAGTTTATGGGCAAGTTATCGATAGACTATTTTTTTTTACTTCGTCGTGTGGTCAATCGTGTACAGTTCCCCTGGCTTTTTTCCCACAAAAATGAAAATTTTTAAAAACTGAGTTCGGAGATGCTATAAAATATCATAACAGACATTCCAGGACTCTTTTTGAGGGATAATAACATCAAAAAAATGTATTGTGCTAAATACAATTTTTATGCATTTGCATTATTTTGAGGTTAAGGGCATGCGACACAGTGGAATTCCTACATTACCAACTTCTTTTTTCTATTGAACAAAATTTTTTTTTGAACCATAGAACTTTTTTTGTAAATCAAATA
>NC_046665.1:111986675-112009101 GCF_010883055.1 Belonocnema kinseyi | reverse complement strand
AATATATATTATTATCGAATTATAAAATTTTCCAAATTTCAAATAACGACAAGATTTTTAATTAACAAAAAATAAAATCCCAAATTTCAAAATATCGAAAACTAAAATTCACCGACTTCAAGACCGACTTTTAAAATAAACGAATTATTAAATTCGCGACAAATGTTTTAATTCCCGAAATTTAGAATTATGCAACATAGTTAATTGATTATTAATTTATAAGTAATTAATAGAATTATAAATAAGGCAAACAATTTAATGAATCATTAATTAATAATTTATTCATTATTTTCGGAAATTTTAAATTTCGTCAAACTTAAATTACAGAAATAGAAATATTTATGAAAATTTAACAATTCATTCATTTTATAATTCGACAATTTTTTGTTGTTTCTAATTTATGATTTAGTTATTCTTTCTTTCGTTATTTTGTATTAGTCCCAGATATTCAAACACTTTTAAATTTAGTGATGAAGAGCTAATTTTTTTTATATTGCCGCTTCACAATATAATTCTACTATATAATAAATATAATTATTATATTTATATATGACAAACAAGGAATATGATAAATCCTTCAATATATTTTTTTTATTACAATGAAAATATTTTATCATTTGTATGTCACTCTTAAAGAAAGACCATTACGAATATTTTTTTGTCTTTGACAAGACGTAAATTAATGGAAAATTATTTTTCGCAGTATTATATTAAATCAATGTTGAAATTAAATTCTGAGAATTGAGAACAAGAAAATACGTAATATTATCTTGTTTTCAAATTTATGGAAATATAATTTTCATAAGATTTTTGAGAAAATGTAGAAACTTTTTTATTATTTCAAGGGTATTAGAAAACATTCTAGAAAAAATTTTAAAAACTTGTTTTATTATATAGGATTTTACTAAATATTATGATTTAGAAGATTGTAAATCTTCTAAATGTTCCCAGCAATTTTAAGAAAATTTGTTCATTCTCTTGAAAACATTCAAAATTATTTTTAGTTCTACTAATTATTTCTTGAATTTACCCGATTTTTGTTCGTTTTTAATTTTCAATCTAACCAAATTGAAACATTTTGCTTTAAAATCTTTTAAACTATTCTTAGAAATTTTAGAAAATCGTTTGTTATGTTTAAAAATCTTTTTTAATTTTCTCTTATACTTCATTGTTCAAAATAAAAAATTATTTAAACTTTCACACGAATATAAGGAGAATTCTTCTTTTTGTTTAATTTTGTCAGATCTTCTAAGCCTTCTAATTTCTAAAAATTATTCAAATTTTTTCTGCATTTTTTATTTATACTGCAAGATTTTAAAAATTGCCCTAAAATCTGTCAGCTGCTTCTTTGACCATTTTTGAAATCTTCTAAAATCTTTTAAAATAATTTGCTCAAATTAATTTTTCGAAATAAAAAACTATTTTAATTTTTTCTAGGAACCAGAAAAAATATATTTCATTTTCGTGAAACTTTACAAAATTTAGAAAAAAAACTTTACAAGTTTTATTTATTTTTGAATCGTTTCAAAATTTTTGAATATCTCTCAAACTTACTCAAATTTTTTCAAAATTGATGTAATATGACAAAAATGCGAAATTTTGCTTGAAAATCTTTCAAACCCTTTTTAAAAATTTAAAAATCTCCCATGAATTTCAAGAACTTTTTTCACGTCGTGACAAAATTCGGGTTACCTAAAAAATTTGTAAAACTTGAAAAATTAAAAATAAATGGTCTCAACGTCTTCCATATTCTTTTAACCCACATTTTAAAATCTTCAAAACGTAAAATTATTCTTTTAAAATAAAACCGAAACCATTTCTCCTTAGATCTCTCATAATTATTAAAAAGCTTCTAACTCTTTTATTCGGGGTCTTCGGGTATTTTCATACCGGAGCGATAATTAATGAAAATGATTCGATAAAAAAAAAAGAAAAAAACTATTAGAAAAATCCACTGTGTCATTTTCACAATAATTATATAAATAAACCGTTTTCTTGATACATTTTAAGGCCATGTGCCTAGTGGGTCACGTGATCAGATTCCTACCTTACCGCCACCTTTCGTATTTCCCAACTTATTTTCACACGAAGCTCCACATCGATTTGAAAATTTGGGATGATAAATAAGAACAACTAAGAAAGGTGGGTCCGGTCCTTAACTTTAATAATTATAAAATAAGCAAAGAGAATTATTTACCATAAAAAACTTTTTTTATAATTATACAAATTTAGGACCAGACCCACCATTCTTAGTGCTTCTTGTTTAGCATCCCAAATTTTCAACCCGATGTGGCGTTTTGTGTGAATATAAGTTGTGCAAATAAGAAATGTGGCGGTAAGATAGGAATCTGATCACGTGACCCACTCATAACATGGCCTTAAAGAATTTTTAACGGCTCTCCATGACATAACACACATGACAGTCAAAACAACTAGAACAAAATTACTACTAGCGCCGCCGCATGGCCGTTTTCAACACAGGGGCCATTTTTAACTCTTTTGGCTTGGAAGTAACGCTCACGAGAATTGTAACAAACATAACCTCGAAATATACACACACGCTGTTAGCAATATCAAAATTTTTTTGAAAAAATAGCACAAAAAAGTGTGCGGGGACGTCCGTTAGCATGTTTGCTATCATTTCCCAAATTTTTAAAACAAAATATTTATTATTCTAGAAAAAAAGCCGGGGGAACCTAAAACTGGTAACATCGACAATTTTCTAAGCATCACATGCCATTGAGGAATCAGCTATTTTCTTGAAAATTCGTCTTTTTTATCTCAACTTTTTTTTCTTGGTTCCAAATTTGGCTTTTTTTATTTTAGAATTAATCTCTTATTTTGGTGAAACAATCTAATTTTTGTGAAAAATTTACTTTTTTGATTAAATAAAACTGTGTTTGATTTGAATAAAAGTCGTCGTTTTTGAAAATGTAACTGCTTTGTAGAAAATTCATCTTTTTTACTTGAAAATTTAACAATTTAATAGACAGTTTTTTTCTTTCTTGTTTCGAAATTTGTCTTTTTCGTTTCAAAATTGATCCTTTTTGGTATTTTTTTTTTTATTTGGTTAAATAAAAGTGTGTTTGATTTGAACAAAAATCGTTTTTGGTTTAAAGTCCAAATATTTGGTTGAAGAGTAACTTTTTTGTTGATACATCATATAGTTTCGATATAAAAATGCAAAATTTTTGTAGAACATTCATATTTTTACTCGATAATTCAACAACAAAATTGAAAACAAACTGATCTTTTTTGGTAAAAAATCTATTTTTTTGTGGAATACAATTTTTTTTACTTTTAATAAAAATTATAATTTGTTTAAAGTTTAAATATTCGGTTAAAATGTAATTTTTTGATTGAAACTTAAATTTGCGATTTGAAAATGTAACTGCTTTGTAGAAAATTAATATTTTCTACTTAAAAACTTAACAGTTTAATGGACAATTTTTTTCTTCCATTTTCCGAAATTCGACTTTTTCGTTTCAAAATTTTATCTTTTTTGGTAAAAGATCTAATTTTTTGGCTGAATAAAACTGTGTTTGAGTTAAATAAAAATCGTTTTTGGTAGAAAGTTCAAATATTTGGTTGAAATGTAACTTTTTTGTTGAAAATTCATATTTTCGATTTCAAAATGCAACTATTTTTCAGTAAATTCAGTTTTTTTTTATTTGAAATTTCAACAATTTAATGGACAGTTTTGTTCTTTCTGTGTTTCATTTCAATCAAAATCTTTGTTTCAGTTGAAAAGTAACTTTTTTGTTGCAAATTTATATTTTCGGTTTGAAAATGCATCTGTTTTACAGAAAATTCGTCTTTTTAGATTAAAAATTCAACTTTTTTGTTTCAAAATTCACGTTTTTGGTAAAAAATCTAATTTTTTTGTTCAAATATTTTAATATTATTTGGTTCAAATTTTGGTTGAAAATTATCTTTTTTGTTTATAATTCTTATTTTCGGTTTGAGAATGTAATTTTTTCAGAAAATTATATTTTTTTTTACTTGAAAATTCTACAATTTAATGGACGCTTTTTTCTATCCTGGTTTAAAATTTGGCTTTTTCGTTTCAAATTTTGTCTTTTTTTTGGATAAACACGACTGTGTTTGATTTGAATAAAAATAGTTTTGGTTGAAATAATATAACCTATTCTTTTTTTTTTAATAAATCATCTATGTTAGCAGAAGTTTTTAACTATTGCGTTAAAATGTAACTTTTTTTATATAAATTCAATTTTTCGATTTGAATGTTCAACTGTTTTTCAGAAAATTCATCTTTTTGACTTGATAATTCAAAAATTTTAGTGGACAATTTTTTCTTTCTTGGTTTGAAATTTGTCTTTTCGTTTCAAAATTAAACTTTTTTGGTAATAAAAAATCTAATTTTTTTTGGGTGAATGCAACTGTGTTTGAATTCAAATAAAAATCTTTTTTGCTTGAAATAATATCAACTATTATAATTTTCGTTAAGAATTCATCTTTTTTAGAAGAAAATTCATGAATTTTGTCAGAAATTCAACTATTTTATTTCGTTCGAAAGTAACAACAAAGTTCAAAACAAATTTATCTTTTTTGGTAAGAAACCTCATTTTTTGGTTAAATACAACTGGGTTTGATTTTAATAAAAACCGTTTTTGTTTGTGAGTTCAAATATTTCGTTTGAACGTAACTTTTTGTTAATAAATGAAATTTCTGATTAAAAAATGTAACTGTTTTGTAGAAAATTCATGTTTTTACTTTTGATCTGAAAAACAAACATTAAAAAAAAATTGATCTTTTTTTGGTTAAATACAACTGTGTTTGATTAGAATAAACATCTTTTTTGTTTGAAAGTTCAAATATTTGGTGGAAATGTAACTTTTTTGTTAAGGAATCAAATTTTTGATTTGAAAATGTAACTGTTTTGTGGAAAATTAATCTTTTTTACTTGAAAATTCAACAATTTTAAAGGAAATTTTTTTTTCCTTGGTTTGAAATTTTGCTTTTTCATTTTAAAATTTATTTTTTTTTTGTAAAAGAAATCTACTTTTTTGGTTGAATATAACCATGCTTAATTTCAAATCACAATATTTTTTAGTTGAAATAATATCAATTATTATATTTTTTGTTGAGAATTAATTTATGTATTCTGGATGAAAATTCATATATTGTATTTTATATGAAATTCTACTATTTTAATTGATTAAAAAGTAACTTTTTGTTAAAAACTCACATTTTCGATTTGAAAATACAACTGTTTTGTAGAACACTTTTTTTGTTGTCTTGCAAATTCAACAATTGAGTGCAAAAAAATTTTCTTATTTGTTTCAAAATTTGACTTTTGCATTTGAAAATTTATCTCTTTTGATAAAAAAAATCCAATTTATTCTGTTTGAAAATTTAACTATTTTGTTGAAAATTCGTTTCGCTGTTTTTGAATTCAACTGTGTTATTTCAATCAAAATCTTGTTTGGTTGAAATAATATCAATTATTAAATTTTTTCTTTGAAAATTGATTGATGTATTTTGGATGAAAATTCATTTATTTTGTACGAAATTGAACTATTTTATTTGGTCCAAAAGTAATTTTGTGTTGAAAATTCACATTTTCGATTTAAAGATACAACTGTTTTGTAGAATTTTTTTTTCTTGTCTTGAAAATGCAACAATTCAGTAGACATTTTATTCTTCCTTTTTTTAAAATTCGACTTTTTCGTTTCAAAATTGATCTCTTTCGGTTAAAAAAACTAATTTAGGTTTACTTTTTCGTTGAATTCAACTGCTTGATTTCAATCAAATTTTTGTTTGATTGCAATAACATCAAACCTTTTTTTTTTTTTTGAAAAGTTACTTTTTTATTGAAAAATCATATTTTCAGTTTGAAAATGCAGGTGTTTTTCATAAAATTAGTTGTGTTTGTTTGTTTGATAATTCAACAATTTAGTGGACATTTTTTTCAACAGAGTAACATGAATTTTTCACTAAAAAGGTCAATTTTAATCAAATAGGTGAATTTATAACTTAAAAAAAATTTCAACTCAAAATGTAATAGTTACATTTTCAGCTGAAAAAAATTAATTTTCAACCCAAAAATAAAATGATTTTCAACGAAATAATTTATTTGTCAAGCAAAATAATTAAATTATAATAAAAGATCTGAATTAAAAAAAAATTAAATTTTCAATAAATTGTTGAATTTGTAACCATGTAGTTACATTTTCGACCTAAAAAACTGAATTGTTAAGCAAATAGTTGAATAGTGAACAAAAACATTAATTATCAATAAAAAAGTGAATTTTCAATTAAATTGTTGACTTTTTATGCCAAAACGAAGAATTTTCTACAAACCAGTATAATTTATAACCCGAAAATATATTTCTTTAATAAAAAAAAGATTAATTCTCAACGAGATCTTTAATTCATAGTTGATATTTCAACCAAGAAAATAATTTTATTATAAAATCAAAAAACAGTTGGATTTAACCCCAAAAAAGAACATTTTTCAACAAAATAATTTAATCGTCAATCAACAAATATGAATTGTCAAACCAAAAAAGACGAATTTTATGAAAAACAGTTGAATTTTTAATCCCAAAAATATTTAATATTATTAATTTAATATTAATTTTCTAGAGATCGCTTAACCTTAAACCCAAAAAGACGTTTTTCCAACGAAATAGTTAAATTTATAAGCCAAGAAGACGAATGCAAATCCTTTGTAACATTTTGAAATCCCTTAAAACTTTTTAAAACTCTTGAAAACTCCTTAGAAATGTTTAAAATACCCTAAAATCTTTAAAATAATTTGAAATGCCTTCAAATTATTAAAATATATTTAAAAATGTGTTGTATGTAGAAATCTATGAAAAATTCCATGGATTCTGTTGAAATGCCCTAAAATATTTCAAATTTCTCGATATCCCTCAAAACTTTTAAAAACTCTTGAAAATTCCTTTACAAAATTTAAAAAGACCCTAAAATCCTAATGAACCTTCGGAATTTTTCAGAATACCCTAAAATATTTAAAATCATTTGGAATCCCTTTAAATTATTGAAATCTATTAAAAATATTTTGGAATCTTTTTTTAAAATACCTTAAATATTAAAAATTCTTTAAAAATACTTTTTAAGTTAAAGCTCTTGAAAATTCCTTAGAAAATAAAAAAATTCCACCAAATCTTGAAAATTCTTTAGAATCCCTTAAAATTATTGAAATCTATTAAAAATATCTTGGCTTCTGTTAAAATACCCTAAAATATTTTTCAAGTCTTTTGATGTCTCTTGAAACTTTCTAAAGTTCTTAAAACTCTTTGGAATTTTTACAAATATCCTCAAACCTTTAAATTCCTTCTAAATCGCTTCAAATTATTGAAATAAATTAAAAATGCTTGGAAATATTTTTAAAAATATCCTGAAATATCCCAAACATTTTGAAAATCCTTGATACTTTTTAAAGCTCTAGAAAAATCACTAAAAAATGTCCTAAACAAAATCTTGAAAATCTTTTGAATTCTGTTAAAATACCTAAGAATATCTCCAGTTTTTCGATTTCTCGGAAATTCTTTAGGGATTTTTAAACTAATTAATCATTCTTTAAAATATTTAAATCAATTAAAAATTCCTTGGAATCTTTAAAACAGTCTAAAATATTTTTAAGCGTTTTAAATCCCTTCAAATTATTGGAAACAATTAAAAATGCTTTGGAATCTTTTAAAATCCCCTGAAATATTGCAAATTTTTTGAAAATATTTGAAAAATTTTTTAAACTCTTGAAAAATCCTTAGAAATGCAATAAATATCCTAAAATATTTAAAATACTTTGGATTCTGTTTAAATATATTAAGATATTTTAAGTTATTTCAAATTCCTTGAAATTCTTTAAATAATGATTATTTTTTGAAATTATTGGAATCAAATAAAAATTTCTTGGAATATTTTTAAAATCTTCTGAAATATTTCATATCTTTTGAAAATCTTTAAAAGTTTTTAAGAGATCTTGAAAATTCCTTAGATTTTTAAGAAATATCCTTATAATTTTTGTAAATCCTTTGGATTCTGTTGAAATTCCTTAAATATTTCAAGCCCTTTCAAATTCCCTGGAATTCTTGAAAGATTCTTTAAATTATTGAAATAGATTAAAAAATTGCTTGGAATCTTTTAAAAACTCCCTGGTAATTTGCAAATCCTTCAAAGCCCCTTCAAATTATTGAAATAAATTTAAAATGCCTTGAAATCTTACAAAAATCCCCTAAAATATTGAAAATCTTTTGATAATCCTGGCAAATCTTTTAAAACTCTTGAAAATTCCTTAAAAATTAAAAAAATAACCTAAAAAAATTTCGTAAATCCTTTGGGTTCTGTTAAAATACCCTAAAACGTCTAAAGTCCTTTCAAAATTAATCAAATTCTTCGGAGATTCTTCAAATAATTAATAATTCTTTAAATTATTGAAATAATTAGAAAATTGCTTAGAATATTTTTCAAATCCTTTGAAATATTTCAAATTTTTCAAAATAAATCCTTGAATGTTTTTAAAAGCGCTTGAAAATTCCTTATAAATTTAAGAAATATAATAACAAAAATTTGCCAATCCTTTGGATTCTGCTAAAAGACCTTAAAATATTTCAAGTCCTTTCAAATTCCTTGAAATATTAAAAAAAATTCTTTAAATTATTGAAAAAAAAAATTCTTTCAAATCTCTTTAAAATCCCCTGAAATATTTCAAGTCCTTTAAATTCCTTAAAATTCTTCAACGATTCTTTAAATAATTAATAATTCTTGAAATGATTCGAATCAATTCTTTTAAAAATTAATAATTATTTAAATGACTAAATTAGATAAAAAGTTTCTTGGAATCTTTTTAAAATTCCCAGAAATATTGCAAATCCTTTGAAAATCCTTGAAACTTTTTAATGCTCTTGAAAATTCCTTAAATATTTAAGAAATATCCTTAAAAAATGTGTAAATCCTTTGGATTTTGCTAAAATACCTTAAAATATTTCAAGTCCTTTTAAATTCCTTGAAATTCTTTCAAAATTTTTTAAATGATTAATAATTAATTAAATTATTGAAATAAATTAAAAACTGCTTAAAATCTTTTAAACTACTCAAAAATATTGACAATCCTTTGAAATCCCTTCAAATGATTAAAATTAATTGAAAATGCCTTGCAATCTTTTTAAAAAATCCCCTGAAATATTGCAAATCTTTTGAGAATCCTTGAAACTTTTTAAAAGCTCTTGAAAATTTCTTAGAAATTTATAAAATATCCTTAAAAAATTTGTAAATCTTTTGGATTATGCAAAAATACCTTCAAATATTTAATGCCCTTTCAAATCCCTTAAAACTCTTGAGAGATTCATTAAATAATTAATCATTTTTTAAATTATTGAAATAATAAAAAAATCCTTGGAATCTTTTAAAATACCTTAAAACATTTCAGATCCTTTGAAATCCCCTTAAACTATTTAAATTAATTACAAATTCCCTGAAATATTTTTAAAATCCCCTAAAATATTTCAAATGTTTTAAAAATCCTTGAATTTTTTTATAGCTTTTGAAAATTCCTTAGAAATTTAATAAATATCCTAAAATCTTTTAAATTCTTCGGATTCTGCTAAAATGTCTTAAAATGTTTCAAGTCCTTTAAATTCCTTTCAATTCTTCAGCGATGCTTTAAATAATTAATAATTCTTCAAATTATTCGAATCAATTAATAATTTCTTGGACTCTTTTAAAAATCCCCTGAAATATTTTTTATCTTTTGAGAATCCTTAAAACTTTTTGAAGTTCTTGAAAATTCTTTAGAAATTTCAGAAATATCTTTAAAAAATTTGTAAATCCTTTGGATTCTGCTAATACAACTTAAAATATTTCAAGTCCTTTCAAATTTCTTTAAATTCCTTAAAATTCGTCAAAGATTCTTCACATAATTAATAATTCTTGAAAATATTTAAATCAATTAAAAATTCCTTAGAATATTTTTAGAATCCCTTGAAATATTTATAAATCTTTTGAGAATCCTTCAAACTTTTAAAGCTCTTGAAAATTCCTTACAAAATTAAAAAATATCCTAAAAAATTGTATAAATCCTTTGGATTCTGTTAAAATATCCTAAAATATTTCAAGTCCTTTCAAACACCTTGAAAGATTCTTCAAAATAATTAATAATTCCTTAAATTACTAAATTAGATAAGAAATTGCTTGGAATATTTTTTAAATCCCATGAAACATTGCAAATCCTTTGAAAATCCTTGAAACTTTTTAATGCTCTTGAAAATTTCTCAGAAATTTAATAAATATCCTTAACAATTTTGTAAATCTTTTGGATTTTGCTAAAATACCTTTAAAAATTTCGAGTCTTTTCAAATTCCTTGAAATTCTTTCAATGATTAAATTAAAAATTAAAAATCAAAATTAAAAAACTGCATAGAGATTTTTTTAAATCCCCTAAATAATTGCAAATCTTTCGAAAATCCTTGAAAATTTTTAATGATCTTAAAAATGCCTTGGAAATATAATTTAAGAAATATTCTGAAATCAGTAAAATCATTTGGATTCTGTCACAATACCTTAAAACATTAAAAATCCTTTTAGATTCCTTGAAATTCTTTAAAGATTCTTTAAATAATTATTAATTCTTTAAATTATTTAAATAATTAATAATTCCTTCAGTTATTTAAATAATTTAAAATTACTTAGAATCTTTATAAAATCCCCTGAAATATTGCAAATCTTTTGAAACTCCTTCAAACTATTTAAAAGCTCTTACAAATTCCTTAGAAATTTAAGGAATATCCTAAAAAAATGTAAATCCTTTGAATTCTGATAAATACCTTTAAATATTTCAAGTTCTTTCAATTTCCTTAAAATTCTTGATAGATTCTTTCAATAATTAATAATGCTTTAAATTATTGAATAGGTTAAAAAATCGCTTGGATTATTTTTTAAATCCCCTGAAATATTGCAAATTCTTTGAAAATCCTTGAAACTTTTTAACGCTCTCGAAAATTCCTTAAAAATTTAAGAAATATCCTTAAAAAATTTTTAAATCCTTTGGATTTTGCTAAAATACGTTCAAATATTTCAAGTCCTTTTAAATTCCTTGAAATTCTTTCAAGATTTTTTAAATCATTAATAATTAATTAAATTATTGAAATAAATTAAAAATTGCTTAAAATCTTTTAAAATACTCAAAAATATTTTTAATCCTTTGAAATACCTTTGAATTATTGAAATAAATTAAACATGGTTTGGAATCTTTTTAAAATCCCCTGAAATATTGCAAATCTTTTGAAAATCCTTGAAACTTTTTAATGACCTTAAAAATTTCTTAGAGATTTAAGAAATATCCTAATAAAATGAAATCCTTTGAATTCTGCTAAAATATCTGAAAATATTTCAAGTCCTTTCAAATTCCCTGAAATTCTTGATTCTTTCAATAATTAATAATGCTTTAAATTACTGAGTAGGTTAAAAATCGCTTGAATTATTTTTTAAATCCCCTGAAATATTGCAGATTCTTAGAAAATCCTTGAAACTTTTTAACGCTCTCGAAAATTCCTTAAAAATTTAAGAAATATCCTTTAAAAATTTTTAAATCCTTTGGATTTTGCTAAAATACGTTCAAATATTTCAAGTCCTTTTACATTCCTTGAAATTCTTTCAAGATTTTTTAAATCATTAATAATTAATTAAATTATTGAAATAAATTAAAAATTGCTTAAAATCTTTTAAAATACTCAAAAATATTTTTAATCCTTTGAAATACCTTTGAATTATTGAAATAAATTAAACATGGTTTGGAATCTTTTTAAAATCCCCTGAAATATTGCAAATCTTTTGAAAATCCTTGAAACTTTTTAATGGCCTTAAAAATTTCTTAGAAATTGAAGAAATATCCTAAAAAAATGAAATCCTTTGAATTCTGCTAAAATATCTGAAAATATTTCAAGTCCTTTCAAATTCCTTGAAATTCTTGATAGATTCTTTCAATAATTAATAATGCTTTAAATTATTGAATAGGTTCAAAAATCGCTTGAATTATTTTTTAAATCCCCTGAAATATTGCAAATTCTTTGAAAATCCTTGAAACTTTTTAATGCTCTTAAAAATTCCTTAGAAATTTAATTTAAGAAATATCTTGAAACCATTAAAATCCTTTGGATTCTGCTAAAATACCTTAAAAGATTTAAAATCCTTTAAAAATCCTTGAAATTCTTTAAATATTCTATAAATAATTAATAATTCTTTAAATTTTTCAAATAAATTGAAAATTGCTTGGAATCTATTTAAAATCCCATGAAATATTACAAATCCTTTGCCAATCCTTGAAACTTTTTAATGCCTTGAAAATTTCTTAAAAATTTACGAAATATCTTTAAAAAATTTGTATATCCTTTGGATTTTGCTAAAAATAACTTAAAATATTTCAAGTCCTTTCAAATTCCTTGTAATTCTTTAAAGATTATTTAAATAATAAGTAATACCTGAAATTATTGAAATAAATTAAGCATTGCTTGGAATATTTTAAAATACTCAAAAATATATTTAATACTTTTAAATGCCTTTAAATTATTGAAATAAATTCAATGCCTTGTAATCTTCTTAAAAAATCCCCTAAAAATTGCAAATCCTTTGAAAATCCTTGACACTTTTTAATCATCTTAAAAATTCCTTAGAAAATTCATTTAAGAAATATCCTGAAATCATTAAAATCTTTTGGACTCTGCTACAATTCCTTAAAACACTTTAAATACTTTTAAATTCCTTGAAATTCTTTCAATATTTTTTTCATGATTAATAATTCTTTAAATTATTGAAATAAATTGAAAATTGATTGGAATCCTTCTAAAATCTCCTGAAATATTGCAAATCTTTTCAAAAACCTTGAAACTGTTTAAAAGCTCTTAAAAATTCCTTTGAAATTTAAGAAAAATCTTTAACAAATATGTAAATCCTTGGAATTCTAATGAAATGCCTTAAAATATTTTAAGTCCTTTCAAATTACTTTTTGACAATTCCTTAGAATTGTAATGAATATCTTTAAAAACATTTAATCCTTTAGATTCTGTTAAAATACCTTAAAATATTTCAAGTAATTTAAATTCCTTAAAATTCTTAATATTTTTCGAAATTATTGGAATCAATTAAAAATTCCTTAGAATCATTTTAGAATACCCAGAAATATTTCAACTCTTTTAAGAATCCTTAGAACTTTAAAAGCTCTTGAAAATTTAAAAATATTCTAAAAAATTGAATAAATCCTTTGGATTCTGTTAAAATACCCTAAAATATTTCAAGTCTTTTCAAATACCTCAAAAGATTCTTTAAATAATTAATAATTCTTTAAATTGCTGAATTAGATAAAAAATTCTTGGAATATTTTTTAAATCCCCTGAAATATTGCAAATCTTTTGAAAATTCTTGAAACTTTTTAATTATTTAAAAAATTCCTTAGAAATTTGATTTAAGAAATATCCTAAAATCATTAAAATCCTTTGGATTCTGCTAAAATACAATAAAATATTAAAAATCCATTTAAATTCATTGAAATTCCTTAATGATTCTGTAAATTTTTGAATTAAATAAAAAATTGCTTGGAATCTTTTTAAAATCCTCTAAAATATTGCAAATCTTTTAAAAATATTCGAAACACTTTAATGCGCTTAAAAATTTCTTAGAAATTTAAGAAATATCCGTAAAAAATTGGTAAATACTTTAGCTTTTGCTAAAATACCTTAAAATATTACAAGTCCTTTCAAATTCCTTGACAGATTCTTTCAATGATTATAAATTCTTTAATTTATTGAAATAATAAAAAAGTTGCCTAGAAATTTTTTAAATCCCCTGAAATATTTCAAATCTTTTGAAAATCATTGAAACTTTTTAATGACCTTAAAAATTCCTTACAGATTTAAGAAACATCCTTAAAAAATATGTAAATCCTTGAAATTTTTTAAAAGCTCTTGAAAATTCCTTAGAAATTTAAGAAGAATCCTTTAGAAAATTTATAAATCCTTTGGATTCTGCTAAAATACCTTAAAATATTTCAAGTCATTTAAATTCCTTAAAATTCTTAATATTTTTCGAAATTATTGGAATCAGTTAAAAATTCTTTGGAATCCTTTTAGAATCCCCTGAAATATTGCAAAATAAATGAAAAATTGCTTGGAATCTTTTAAAATTCTCAACAATATTTTTAATCCTTTGAAATGCCTTTAAATTATTGAAATAAATTGAAAATTTCTTGGAATCTTTTTTAAAAATCCCCTGAAATATTTTAGATTTTTTGAGAATCCTTAAAACTTTTTTAAAGCTTTTGAAAATTCCTCAGAAAATTAAAAAATACCCGAAAAATTTTTTTGAATTCCTTTGACTGTTAAAATACTCTCAAATATCTCAAGTCCTTTCAAATTCTTGGAAATTCATTCAAGATTCTTTAAATAATTATTCTTTTTTGAAATTATTGATATAAATAAAAAATGCCTTGGAATCCTTTAAAACACCCTAAAATATTTTTAATCCTTTGAAATCCCTTTAAATTATTAAAATTAATTTAAAAATCCTTGAAATATTTTGTAAATCCCCTGAAATATTTCAAATCTTTCGAAATTCCAAGAAAAAATCCTGACCTGCGACCACCTTAAAAAATCGGAATTTGGATAAACACAATTTTTCTGTTCTTTTTCTCAAAAGATTCCTCTTCAATTACTTACATCTACATTTTACCGAAATAAATAATGAAAACTCTATTTATTTTCAGCGATTCAAGAAAACGTCCTACAAAAAGATCATAAATCATAACCTCAGATTATGTAAATTTTTTCATCATTTTTCGAATACAATACAATGGAAATAAAGATAAATAAATGAACCTACCTCAATTTATTTAGATTCTGCTTTAACAAATCAGCCCAATTTCCACCTTATTGCTAACTTTTATCAACAAATCACTAAAAAAATACTGTTTTAGAAAATGAAAAATACTCAAATTTGATAGATTTTTTCGACATGTTCAAACACGCGCAAATCGAAAAAGAGACAGATTGCGCCATCGGTCGGAACTTACTGAAAATAAGTCACCAAATTTCGAACAGCGCCATCTCCTGGCACGCGGTTGACGGAAACGGAACCGAGGTGTGAAACTGTGTGAAACGTTTTCGCTTGATTACTAGCCGGTTAGGTTTTTAAACGATATTTTTATATCTCGACCATCCAAATAATTTTTTTCACTAAAGGATCGTCAATAAAAAGCCGCAAAAATGGTAAGACTTTAATTTTCCTTTTTATAACTTTGTAAACATTGCTTATTTTCTAGCGTCTTTGACATAACCTCTAAACTATCGAACCTTTCTCTTTATAACGATTTCTAGTTACAGTTATACTAAGTTAGCTTTATTTTTCAATAATTATAATTAAAATAATGTAATTAATTCTTTGCTTTTACATTGGGAATAATAATGAGATAAGAAAAAGTCGATTTGTGAGGTTATGTGGGTAACATAAGTTTTGGAGCAAACTTTGCTTTGAAATATTGTCCCAAGCAGGATACCTATTTGATCATTAAATTTTCCTGACAAATTTTTGTTTAAATCATATTTTTTTAGTTTTTAAAATGATAAGTTCAAAAAGTCTACTACTTAGCTGAACGTGAAATGACTGTTAAAAATGCATTTTTTAGTTTGATGATTCATTACTTTAGTTGAAAACCACAGTTTTTTGTTCGAAATTGAACTATTTTGTTAATATTTTTAATGAAAATTAATTTTTTAATATGAAAACTGCACGATTTCATGTTTGTTTGAACATCAATCTCCTTCATTTAAAATTCAACTAATTTGTTTGAACATTTCTGTATTTTTTTAAAACTATTTTGTGGTAGAACATTAATCTTCTTGGTGATAATTCACCCTTTTGGTTGAAAATTCAATTAAAATATAAAATATTTGGTTAAAAAATTCATGATTAATGTCTTGCTTAGTTCAAAATTCATCTATTTCGTCGAAATTTTATTTTATGAAACACTTACTACTCTAACTGGAAATTAAAATATTATATTTGTTGCTAAAAATTTATTATTTTTAGTTTAAAATTCATTATTTTCGGTAGAAAATTCAGCTGTTTATTTGAAAATTAACTTTTTTTTCTTGAAAATTCCATTAAAATATAAAATATTTGTTTGAAAATTCATAGATTTTGTTAAAAATTATTGTTTTTTCTTTGGTCGAAAATTAGTCGTATTCTTGATTTCAAAATTTGTCTATTTCGTCGAAATTTTATTTTATGAAACACTTATTACTCTCACTGAGAATTAAATTTCTATTGTTGCTCAAAATGTATAATTTTTAGTTGAAAAATCATCTGTTTTGTTGAAAATTCATCATTTTTGGTAAAAACTTCAGCTTTTACTTCAATCTTTCGGTCGAAAATTCCATTAAAATAAAAAATATTTGCTTGAAAATTCATTTATTCTGCTAAAAATTATTATTATTTTTTTTTTGTAGAAAATTAATGGTTTTTGTTTAGTTGAAATTGATCTGTTTCGTCGAAAATTTATTTTATTTTATGAAACTGTTATTACTGTGAGAATTAAATTTCTAATGTTTGCTAAAAATGTATAATTTTTATTTGAAAAATCATCTGTTTTGTTGAAAATTCATCATTTTTCGTAAAAAATCAGCTTTTTACTGGAAAATTAACTTTTATCTGAAATTCAACATTTGGTAGAAAAGTCGTCTTTTAGGGTTGAAAATTCCATTAAAATATATAATATTTGGTTAGAAATTCATGTATTTTGTTAAAAATGCCTTTGAATTTTTTTAAAAAATCCCCTGAAATATTGCTAATCTTGTAAAACCTCTGAAACTTTTTAAAGGCTCTTGAAAATTCAATTAAAAAAAATGAATTTTCTGTCCAAAAAGACAAATATTCAACATAGCAATTGAAAACCAGTAACATGTCACTGAACAATTAACTTTTTTGTCGACAATTCAACCTTTTTTGTAAAAAATTCGTTTTTCGGTCGAAAATTCCATTGCAATATAAAATATTTAGTTCAAAATTATTGTATTTTGTTATAATCTTTTTTTAGTAGAAAATTACTCGTTTTGTATAGTTTAAATTAATCTATTCCGTCGAAAATTTATTTTATTTTATGAAACATGTATTACTCTACTTGAAAATTAAACCATTCTATTGTTTGCTAAAAATGTATAATTTTGAGTTGAAAAATCATGTTTTGTTGTAAATTCATTGGTTTACTTGAAAATTATTTTTTTTTGTGTCTAAAATTCAACTGTTTTGTAGAAAATTCGTCTTTTGCTTGAAAATTCCAGTAAAATATAAAATATTTATTTGAAAATTATTGTATTTGGTTAAAAAATATTATTATTGTTTTTTTTGCCGAAAATTAATATTTTTCTTTAGCTCGAAATATAACTATTTTGTTGACAAATTATTTTATTTTACTAAAAACGTATTAATATAAATTTTAATTGAAAAGTCATCTATTTTGTTGAAAATTCATCATTTTTGGTAAAAAATGCAGTTTTCTTTTTTGTTGAAAATTTGAAAAATTTCGTAGAAAAGTCTTTTTTGGTTGAAAATTCCATTAAAATATAAAATAATTGGTTGGAAATTCATGTATTTTGTTAAAAATAATTTTTTTTATTATTAAAATAAACTTAAAATGCCTTGGAATCTTTTTAAAAGATCCCCTGGAATATTGCAAATCTTTTGAAAATCCTTGAAACCTTTTAAAAGCTATTGAAAGTTCAATTTAAATAATAAATTTTCTGTCCAAAAAAAAAACAAATATTGAACAAAGCAAATGAATTTTCGACGAAAAAAGATTAATTAAAAAAATATTTGATTTGAAAATTAATTTTTTTGTCTAAAATTCAACTGTGTTATAGAAAATGCGTTTTTTTGGGTTGAAAATTCCATTAAAATATAAAATATTTAGTTAAAAATTATTGCACTTGTTAAAAAGTATTTTATTTTTGTAAGAAAATTAATCGTTTTGTTTAGTTCAAAATTCCTTTAAAACATAAAATATTTAGTTAAAAATTATTGTATTGGTTAAAAAGTATTTTTTTTTTTGTAAGAAAATAAATCGTTTTATTTAGCTCAAAATATAACTATTTTGTTGAATAATTATTTTACTAAAAACGTATTAATAAAAATTTTAGTTAAAGTAATCTATTTTGTTGAAAATTAATCATTTTTGGTAGAAAATATATAATCTTTATTTAAAAACGAACGTTTTTGTCGAAAATTAAACTGTTTTGTAGAAAAATCGTCTTTGATTGAAAACTCCAGTATAATATAAAATATTTGGTTGAAAATTAATGTATTTTGATAACAAAAATTCTTTTTTTGGTGGAAAATTAATCGTTTTGTTTAGCTCAAAATATAACTTTTTTGTTGAAGAATTATTTTATTTTACTAAAAACGTATTAATATAAATTTTAGTTGAAAACTCATCTATTTTGTTGAAAAATCCTTATTTTTGTTAAAAAAAATCATCTGTTTACTTGAAAAATAGGTTTTGTCTAAAATTTCACTTTTTTGTAGAAAATTCCTCTTTTTGGGTTGAAAATTCTATTAAAATATAAAATATTTGGTTGGAAATTCATGTATTTTGTTAAATATTATTCTTTTTTTGGTAGAAAATGAATCGTTTTGTTTATTTCGAATTGATCTATTCCGTCGAAAATCTATTTTAGTTTATACAACACTTTTTACTCTGAGAATTAAACTTCTGTTTTCTAAAAATGTATATTTTTTAGATGAAAAGTTATATATATATATTTTTTTAAATCATCATTTTTGCTAGAAAATTCATTCGTTTATTTGAAAATTATTTTTTTTGGTATAAAATTCAACTGTTTTGTAGAAAAATCGTCTTTTTGGGTTGAAAATTCAACTATCTAGATAATAATTCGTCCATTTTGTAAAAAATTAATTTGATTGTTTGTTGAAAATTCAACTATTTTGTTTATAATTCGTCTCTTTTAAATGAAATATTTACTTTTTGACTGTCACTACAACTGTTTCTTTGAAAAATAATTTTTTCTATATGAAAATTGAACTATTTTGTAGAAAATTCATCAATTTTGGTAGGAAAATGAAATATTTTGTAAAAAATATGTCTCTTCTGTTTCAAAGTTCAACTATGTGGGTGTAAATACAACTTTTTGTCAAAACCTAATTTTTAGTAGTTGAAATTGAACTATTTCGTTGGAAATTCAACTTTTTTTCCGAAAATTCGACGTTTTGGTTGAAAATTCAACAATTTTATAGATAAATCGTCTTCTTCTGTTAAAAATTCATCAGTTTTGTTATAAAATTTATTTATTTGTTTGAAAAGAAAACTTTCCTGGCGAAAATTCGTTTTTGTGCTTGTCGAAAATTCAACTATTTTTTTAGTAATTCGTCTCCTTTGCTTAAAAGTACAACTATTTATTTGTAAATGCAGCTGTTCATTTGAAAAATAATTTTTTTAGTTGAAAAATAAGCTGTTTTGTTTGAATATAAAGTATTTTGTCGAAAATTGATCATTTTTCATAAAAAATTAACTTATTTGGCTGAAAATTAAATTTTTATCGAAAATTTATCTGTATAGTAGAATTTTTTGGGGGGTTGAAAGTTCTGACTTTTTTATTAATAATTCATCTGTTTTGGTTAAACTTTTTTTTGGAAAGTTTAACCTTTTTTTTTGAAAATTCTACTTTTTGGTTGAAAATTCAACTATTTTATAGATAATTCGTCTTCTTGAGTTAAAAATTCATTATTTTTCTGAGAATATTTATTTATTTTTTTGTTGAAAAAGCACTTTTTTGTCGAAAATTCCACTCTTTTGCAGAAAATTTGTTTTTTTGTTGTTGAAAATTCAACTCTTTTGTTAGAAAGTACAAATATTGGTTTGTAAATGCAAGTGTTATTTGAAAAATAATTTTTAGTAATTGAAAATTGTTCTATTTTATCTGAAAATTGAAATATTTTGGTTGAAATTGAACTATTTTGTCGAAAATTCCTAATTTTGGAATAAAAATTCAACCATCTTTTTTATAATTCGTATTTTTTGCTTGAAAGATTTACCTTTTGGTTCTAAATGCAACTTTTAATTTGAAAAATATTTTTTGTAGTTGAAAATGAAACTATTTTGGTTTAAATTGAACTTTTTGGTTAATAATTCGTCTCTGTTGTTTCAAAAGTCAACTATTTGTTTGTAAATGCAATTCTTAGCTTGCAAAATAATTTTGAAAGTTGAAATTTAAACTATTTTGGTTGCAATTGTACTGTTTTTGTTGAAATTAATCTATTTTGTTGACAAATCGACTTTTTTCTCGAAAATCAAATTATTTTATAAATAATTAATCTTTTTGTGTTGTAAATTCATCTTTTTTTTTTTTAAATCAACTATTTTGTAGATAATTCGTATATTGTGTTGAAAATTCGTCATTATTATGACGGCATTTATTTATTTGTTTGAAAATGAACTTTTTTGTCGAAACTTTCAGTGTTTTTTTAGAAATTTTGTCTTTTTGGGTTGAAAATTCAACTATTTTTATTATATTTCGTCTCTTTTGCTTCAAAGTTCAACTATTTGAATGTGAATGCAATTGTTCGTTTAAAAAATAATTTTTATTCGTTGAAATTTGAATTATTTTTGATTGAAAATCAAACTATTTTCTTAGAATTTGACTATTTTGTTTAAAAGGTTTACTATTGAGTTTTTAATTCAATTGCTCATTGGAAAAATAATTTTTTTTTTTTAGTTGAAAATCGAACTATTTCGGTTGAAATTGAATTATTTTATTTAAAATTGAAATGATTTCTCGCAAATTCATTTTTTTGGTTAAAACTTAAACTATTTTATATACAATTCGTTTTTTTTTGTGTTGAAAGTTCTTAATTTTTGTTAGAAAATTTATTTATTGGGAAAAAAATGAACTCTTTTGTCTTAAATTCGTTTTTTTTTTGTTGCAAATTCAACTGTTTTGTTAATAATTCGTATCTTTTGCTTGCAAATACAATTATTTATTTGTAAATGCAACTGTTTATTTGAAAAAATAATTTGTTGTTATTGAAAATTTAGCTATGTGGTTGAAATGAAACTATTTTACTGAAAATTCATCATTTTTTATAGAAAATTTACTTGTTTGGTTGAACATTAACTTTTGATTTTGTCGAAAATTCAATTATTTTATAGAAAATTCGTTTTTTTGGGAGTAGGCAGGTTGAAAATTCAACTATTTTGTTAACGATTTCTATCTTTTGCATGAAAGATTTACTACTTGGCTGTAAATGCAACTGTTTATTTGAAAAACAATTTTATCGTGGTTTAAAATTAAACTATTTTATTATTTTTTGTAGAAAATTCTTCTATTTTATCTGAAAATTGAAATATTTTTGTTGAAATTGAACTATTTTTTCGAAAATTCGTCCATCTGGTTTAAAAATTATGACGAATATCTTATGTTTGCAGATTTTGCTAATAAAAAATAATGGGAGTAGGAATTTTTTGAATAAATTTTTTGCTTAATAACTATTTTTTTTAATGTGCAAAAACATATTTTTCGAATTGAGTCATATGCACACATTTAAAAAAAATTGAATATGTCGATTTTGAAATTTATTCAGCTTGAGCCAAAGAAACATTTCATCAATTTGCTTTTTCGTAAAAAAAAACTGTTGTCGTGATTTAGGGTTTTTGGGATTTCATTTTTTCGCGAATTTGGAACGTTATACACACCGTGAAAAAGAATCAATCCAAAAACATTTGCTCGTTGGATTCTTGTTTTTTTTAAAGGAGTTTACATGAATTTGATTATTGGCGGTTAATAGGATTTTTAATTTGGATTTTAATCTAATATAAATTTCTTAAATTTGAAATAAAAAATAAAAGTCTTTGATGTTGAAAATTTTGGATAAAAACCATTTTTATTTAATAAATAAATATCTTTAAACAAATTTATCTGTACTTTAAGTAATAAAAAGTAAAGAAAAACGATTTGATAAAACGATTTTAAATCAGTTCAAAATTTAAGAATTTTCAGATTTTAACATTAAAACTTTAACGGTTTCAATTTGAAAGTCTTAGTCATTAAACAAATGTGAAACTGTGACTGAAAGTTTATAAACTATTTTCAACTGAAAAATAACTTCGTAAATATATATTCTTAATTAAAGGATTTTATTAAATTTAAAATATTGTTTTAATCTAAAATATTCAATTTTTAACCCGTTTAATTTGAAAATTTTTAATAAAAAAAAGATTAATTATTGAATATTTAGCAATATTTGAATTTTTATTTAAGACAAGTAAGTTGAAACCAAATATTTAAAAGTAATGAATCTTTAACGGAACTGTTTAACATGGAAAGCCTGACATTTTTTGAGATCGGTAAATGACCGTGAATTTATCTTTTCACCAAGAATTTTA